>NC_141284.1:28878257-29080757 GCF_037954325.1 Fistularia commersonii | reverse complement strand
TGAATCATTAATTGAAAATCGATTGATGAATAGATAAGCATTATCTATTAATGGCCCGTGTAAAAGAAGACAAAATCAATACTGCCTTCAAAATGGGAGGCACCTGATCAGGAAACACACATGCACCAAACCAAATCAATACATGATGAATATTGATGAGAGGCTTTTTGAGAAATCAATGATGATTTGAGGCAGGATTTTAGAAAAGTAAAGGAATGATAATAAAGTAAGAATTTTCTTTTTTTTTGGAATGCCAGGCAGGGCCGGTAGGGGGGGGGGGGGGATTCTTTCTTCTCAGATCTACTGGACACCTGCCTGCTGTGTCCTGCGCTTCACACACACACACACACACACACACACACACACACACACACACACGCACATATGCATGAATTCACTGTTCAGAAGAATCTTTGCACCAGACCCAAGACACCAACTCTTCTTCTTCTCCTCCTTTTAAATTCATCCAAGGGGGTTTTTGTTTTGTTTTGCTTGTGGCCTTTTCAAAAAAAGGGGCTTTAATTTCAATTTTTATAACTAATTTTATTTTATTTTTAATTTTTTGAACTTTCAAATTGTTTCCTCCCTGCCTGCCTTTCTGGACTTGGGGGTGCAGCGCACCAGCAAAGGTGTGTGTGTGTGTATGTGTGTGTGTGTGTGTACAGCATAAATATATATATACTGTATGTATATATATATTTGCAAATATGGAGCTTTTCCGGCCCCCTGCTTCTCCTCCCCTTGTTTTTATTTCTCCGTGAAGATGCTGATTCTCCCCCAGGCTTTAATAAAGAGGCTCTGACTGATCTGCACCAGGAGGATATCACGGATAATTATTGAACCTTCAATTTTGGTGTGTTTTTCGCCGTTGAGAAAGAGGGCAGGCCAGAGCTGACTGCGTCTTCATCTTTTGGTTTTTGAAGAGTTTTGGCATCACATCATTATTGAACGGAGTGATTAAGGATTAAACGATCGGCAGCAAATGAGGTTCGTGCAAAAAAATATGTGTAAAAGTAACACAAAATATGATCTCGAGCTGGTATTCGAGCCATAAGAACAATTTTAGACGCATGATTTAAAACCGACGATTTAATATGAATTCAATCGATTGCATTCTAAATAAATGAGCTCCATATTTATCTGAGCTTTTCATTCGAATGTGCAATAAAATTAAAAATGTTGCAATGACGTCACATGACCCAAAGCTCAGCAGCTTATTCATTTAGCGCGAATGGCCGCCAAGTGGGCGACGCTCCGACGCAGATTCTCCCAAACATCAGCAGATGCCTCTAATCAAAGGCTTTAAATGTCATTTTTTTCATTTCTAAAGTGCGCTCGTGTCCTGAAAGAAACTATTTGCTTCTTGTTAAATCCTGCCATTCCTGCAGAGCAGACAGGAGGACGTTTCTCTCACTGTTAGCATCCAGAAGGCTGAGTCCGCATCATCACTGACGTCCCTTGGCACCCTGGAGGCTATTTAAGTGTTTAATGCTTACTTACCAAGTCCAAACTGCACATTATACATTATCATTTGTGTTGCCAGGCAACCATTTATATTTCTTAATAGCGGCGCTTCAGGAAATATGCGACTTCCCCTATTTTATTCGGACAAATCTCAGTCTGGCTTTGTGCTGTAAAAGCATCAACAATACAAAACCGTAAATGTCTCTGAACGCCGGCTTCCCCCGGTGGCGTGGGCTGGCTGAGAGGCAGCGACGTGCACACTGTCAGAGGCGGTCAGAGAATAGCTGCACACGTGTGTGTGTGTGTGTGTGTGTGTGTGTGTGTGGAGCACAGAGAAAATGTGCTGTTTGTTTGAAAAGGCCACGTAATGTAGCAGGACAGCTAATCTCATATTCCAGCCAGACACCGAGGAAGTGGAGCTCAGTCCTCACGCTGTCATTTAAATATCTTTCAAAATGTACATATAATTTACTCGACGACGCGTTAAATCTCTTTCACGGACGAAAGTGACTTTGTGTCTTTTGGCTTATCAGACAATAAACAGAGAAAAGTCTTCAGGTGAGGCAGGACATTCTCTGCCTCACCTGAAGGAGGCGTGAGTGAGATGGCAGGTACTTGTTACTGCTGGTCTTCTATAAGTAATATAGCTTAAAATAAATAAGATAAATAAAGTGAAAGGAGGACTTTTCAACATAGTAATAAGGCTTTTCTTGGAGGGCATAGGCGACTGGACTATTAATACAAATAAAGGTAAGACCTTATTTAAAATCATTTTCAGTTTTATAAAGTACGCGTGATGAGAGCAAGTAAAAAAAGGAATTATCCTCTTCTTTTTCTTGTTATCTCCTTAAAGAACAAACAGCAGGAGGAGCTACATTTTCAAGAAAAAGTTGAACTGAGGGTCAAAACTGAAAGCATATTTTTCTATCCGCTGTCTCTTGCTGGTATAAAAGAAACTCCAAATATGTTCCTATGTATGGGTTCTGTGTGTGTGTGTGTGTGTGTGTGTGTGTGTGTGTGTGTGTGTGTGGACATTTTTCCTGGGCTTTGTTCATTTCTGGTGAGGTTGAAGCCACAGCTTGATAAAGCTGATAATAACTCGTTAAAATTTTTTATATGAGATCATTTTCTCTCAAGGAGAATTCATTTGATTGTTATGAAAACACTCTGATTGCACTTTCTTTTTGAATGAGAAATGTTTCCGGATGATTCTGCAGGTTCATCAGGGACTCGAAAGCCTTTTCAGCGGTTTTATTTTAGTTCTCATTTGTTATAAGTTCCCTGTTTCAGTTCACATGTTGTCATTTGTGATGCGTCCCAAACCATCTTAGCGTGTTCCTCAATCTGTAATGCTTGTATTTTGGAGGTCTGGACTTCGTGGCTTCGCTGCACGTGACGCCGCGGATGCAAAGTAAAGCGTTCTTCTCTCAGGACCATCATGCATCGTCCTACTGGCGGGTCAAACAGCCAATCAGAGCGGCCAGCGGCCGAGGGGGCGGGGCTTATCCCGGACCGGCACCTGTCAATCACAGAGACGTCCTCCGTCCTTAAACTCATCTACTGTATTTTTTTAGACAAAGAAACTAAAGACGACCCAGAGGAGAGAACATGGAGAGGCATCCAAGCCAGGGGTGTTAAACTCAAGGCCCGTGGGCCAGATTAGGACAATAAACAGGTTTAATGCGGCTCACAAAGCTAAAAAATACCAGGTTCGAGGAGTGAATTGAACAATAGGTACGTAACAATGGTTCATATGTAATGATTTTACCCATCCGGCCCAACTTAGAATAGATTTTCCTCTGTGTTGCCCCTGAGCTAAAATGAGTTTGACACCCTGGTCTAAGCGCTGACAGCACCCATAATGACTGAATTATCACAGATATGTGACCTGATATTTGTTCACGTGTGTCGTAATTGTGGGATTCTTAATCACAAATGTGCCAGTTAGAAGCAGCCAAAGGTCAAGTGTTCATGTTTGTCACCCTCGCCTTCTTTTAAACCGCTTTAGATGAAAATAAAAAAGAGTCTTAGATTGTAAAGAACTCACCCAGTGCCGGCCCTTTCCGGTCAGGACGGCAGCTAAAGAAATAAAGAAATCCTTTATCAGACTCACTTCAAATACGACCGTCAATCCATAACCAATGGCGGCACCAGGTAGCAACCGACTCATGAAGGCTCCGCACCGCCAACACTGAGAGCCGCCGAGCCCCCCCTCCACACACACACACACACCCACACACACACACACACACACACACACACACACACACACACACCACCACCCCAAACCCCAACCTCCCTCCAATCTTTCTCTAGACACTCGCAGCATCTCTGAAAATAAAGCAGGTCCCACTTCTAAATTGGAAACAGAGCTTTGGATCATTTCTGCATGCACACACTCCTCTACACACACACACACACACACACACACACACAGGTACGTCATTCCAGATGCAGACACACAAAAGCTCTGTCAGCGTTCGATAGCATCCCTTGGGTTTGGAAAGAGGCGATGGATCCAAGGAGGCGCTGCTGACGCCCCTCGTCCTTTTACATAACCCGCAAATTGTCTGGTTATTTCTTTTTTTTTCTCCATTTAACCAGTGTGTTACGAGGAGCCTGTAAATTTTAGTGGAGCCCAAAATTAAGTGTCAATTATCTAAGAAGCTGTAAAAAGGGCGGTATGAAAAACGCTTCGACAGTCTGGAAGCCGTACATGTTGCCGCCTCCTGGTGGGAGACAAGGGGAGGCTGGGGGGGCCATTTACCCACATTGGAAAAAAATGCAAAAATTCATAGGTTGGACTCTTATTTATATTGTTCACTAATGCCAACCAGCCCATGTCTGGGATTGCTTTTATATATATATGTATATCTATATATATATATATACATATATATATGTATGTACAAACTGTACATACATACATACTGTATATCTAAACTCATACAGAATACTTTTCTATGCACAGTTTTACTCTGAATTCAAAGGGTATGACTCTCAGCCTTCAACCTGACTTTATTGAATTTATTTATTTATTATATATTTTATATTTTGAATTTTCAATGGGGAAAAACTGTTATTTCTTTAGTTACTGATTTATTTTTAATATTTTGAATTTTTATGTTCTCCTCACTGGGGAAAAAACTGTTACATTTATTTATTGTGTTTATTTGGTTATTTTTAATATTTTGAATTTTTATGCCGTCTTGACGGGGAAAAACTGTTATTTCTTTATTTACTGATTTAGTTTTAATATTTTGAATTTTTATGTTCTCCTCACTGGGGAAAAAAAAACTGTTTCATTTATTTATTGTGTTTATTTGGTTATTTTTAATATTTTGAATTTTTATGCCCTTTTGACGGGGAAAAACTGTTACATTTATTTATCTATTTATTTTATATTTTGAATCTTTATGCCGTCTTGACGGGGAAAAACTGTTATTTCTTTATTTATTGATTTATTTTTAATATTTTGAATATTTATGTTCTTCTCACTGGGGAAAAAACTGTTACATTTATTTATTGTATTTATTTAGTTATTTTTAATATTTTGAATTTTTACGCCCTTTTGATGGAGATGAACTGTTACATTTATTTATTAATTTATTTTATATTTTGAATTTTTATGCCGTCTTGACGGGGAAAAACTGTTATTTCTTTATTTATTGATTTATTTTTGATATTTTGAATTTTTATGTTCTCCTCACCGGGGAAAAAACTGTTGCATTTATTTATTGTGTTTATTTGGTTATTTTTAATATTTTGAATTTTTATGCCCTTTTGACGGGGAAAAACTGTTACATTTATTTATTAATTATTTTATATTTTGAATTTTTATGCCGTCTTGACAGGGAAAAACTGTTAGTTCTTTATTTATTGATTTATTTTTAATATTTTGAATTTTTATGTTCTCCTCACCGGGGAAAAAACTGTTACATTTATTCATTGTGTTTATTTGATTATTTTTAATATTTTGAATTTCTACGCCCTTTTGACGGGGAGAAACTGTTGCATTTATTTATTTGTTATTTGTAATACTTTGAATTTTTATGCCGTCTTGACTGTGAAAAGCTCTTAAGTGTAAGTATCTATTTATTTGCCGTGATGAGAGGCAGTGCATACAGGGATTTTTTTCCTCCCCCCTTTGTCAACGTCAAACCGGGACTGTATTTTTATTCCCGTCCTTGACAATAATTGGACTAATCCAGACGTGTCTATGAGGGAGGCTGAGAGACGTCTTTTCACATCATTAAAAGTAGTAATTATTGGGCGGCGGACCCAAAACTCCTCATTATGAGCGTCAGCGAACGGGTCTCCCTCGGCTCCCGGCCAAGCTGTCAATCACACGCTGCTCTGGAAGCAGAGCCACATAGAAGACGTACAACGTTCTTCACCGACACTTGACCTCTTTATCGGACACTGAGCAGATCCCAGCCGGTCGCAGGTTCAAGGGCCGATCGATTCATTGATATCGGGATGCTTTTTTTCTCATATTTTTCCTCTGTTTCTCGTCTCCTCGCTCGTAGGATCACACCCGGGTGGTCAGCCCCATCATCGACGTCATCAGCCTGGACAACTTCGCCTACCTGGCCGCCTCGGCCGACCTGAGGGGAGGTGAGAGAGCACGTCTGACACGCTAACTGCTGCTAACACACAAACACAGCCTTTGTTTATATTTATATAAATATTAGGGGTGAAAAAACTCAATATGAATCACAGCAGTTAAAGTGGGAATCATTATTATTATTATCATTATTGTTGCTGTTATTATTATTTTCTTATTGTTATTATTATCATCATTATTATTATTATTATTGTTATTATCATTGTTATTATTAATAATAATAATATTATTATTAATAGTGTTGTTATTATTATTTCGTTGTTATTATTATTATTATTGTTATTATTATTATTTTGTTATTATTATTATCATTATCATTATTATTATTATTATAACCAGTAGTAAAGCAATCAAAAATGATGATGATTATCATTATATTATTTTCAAAACATATTTATTCATTCATTATTTTTACATCATTTTTCGGGGACTGATTTCTAAAAAGATTTTCCTGAGTGACTCTTTGATCAATCTGAGCGTGCAGATTTGGATCTCCTCCGTTTGTCCGTCGTCCCGACCCGCGGCTTGACGGATGGGTGATGAATCTAACAGTTTGGTGTGACCTCCTCCCCCGGCAGGGTTCGACTGGAGTCTCCATTTTAAATGGGAGCAGATTCCCATCGAGCAGAAAATGGCCCGCAGCGACCCGACGCAGCCCATCAGGTAAAACAACAAGTCTTTCTCCGGCTCGCAAGCCTGTCCTTTTTCTACGAACAAAAGTTCAAAACAAATCCGCACTGGAGAGTTCCGGCGTCGCATTTTCAGCCGCCGCCTTTGGGAGAACCGGCTGGTTCCGCTGAGGTCGGCTTTTCGGACCCGGGTTTGGTCCGGGTCACTTTCCCAGGAGTTGGATTTAGGCAACAAAAGCTAGTAAACCGGCGGTGAGGAACAAAGTTGAAGCAAGTTCACACATCCGGATTTGGCCGGTAAACCCGACTTCTCAGGTCGAGGCAACACGACGATCTGATTGACGACACGAACTACTTTTAGACAGCATGCGTTCGGGTCCGGATCCCCAGGACCGCCCGGTCCGGGGGTCCGTTCTGTTCCCGGATCAGAGACGAGAGATCAGCTCCCGGTGCATTTGGACCGCGGACGCTGTGATTTGGAGATTTTGGGTGAAATCGAGTGCTTGGGCTCTGCAGGACTCCCGTCATCGCCGGCGGGATCTTCGTCATGGACAAGAACTGGTTCAACCACCTGGGCCAGTACGACACCCACATGGACATCTGGGGCGGCGAGAACTTCGGTGAGCCCGACGCCGGTCCGACGCCGCCGCACTTCCATTTTTTTTCCTGCTCCGGAAGGTCACGATCGGTCGTCAGCGCACTTCACCTAAGAGCCAAATATATATATTGTTTTTAAAAGGCCCTTTATCTCTGCAGAGCGTTCGCTAAAACACATACAGCTTAGCTTTATTTTCATTTAGTTGTTAATTACTTGCTGTCGGCAGCCGTAGCTCAGACGTTTCACCATTTATCTAACCCCGAAACCGGAAGACGATTAAAAAACACTTTTCAGCGGGCGAGGAAGACGACGCTTACGCAGAAACTCCCACCTGTTTGGGATCATTTCTATCACAGAGATGTCCGATGAAAACAGAAAGGAATCGATCGCGGCGTCGGACACTGTTATTGAAAATGCTCAATCGATACGTGATGAATTTATTTGGGACGACCGTCTCGGGCGGAAATCGATCTGAGCCGCTGCTGAAGGCAAAGGGAGGCCTCGTGCCAAAGTCATGAGAGAAAAGCTTCAGGTGAAGGGCAGGTATGGAGACAAGGCTGAACAACATGCATGTGCGTGTGTATGTGTGTGTGTGTGTGTGTTTGTTTGTTTAGAAGTTTATTAGGACAGTGTACAAATACATTAAGCACAGAGGCAGAGATGTTTATACCAGATTATTGCTCATCTGTAGTCCTGGACAATACAAATATAAAACTGTATAAAATAGACAATATATATAAAATATACAGATAGGCAATAAAATAACTATACAATATATAAACAGGCAATAAAATATGTATTTTGCAAGTTGCAAGTGCTATTGTTGTGATATTGTTGTGAGATTGTAACTTTGGTCATCTGGGGTGTGTGCGTGTGTGTGTGTGTGTGTGTGTGTGTGTGTGTGTGTGTGTGTGTGTGTGTGTTTTGCGCAGAGCTGTCATTCCGGGTGTGGATGTGCGGGGGCAGCCTGGAGATCCTGCCCTGCAGCCGGGTGGGTCATGTGTTCAGGAAACGGCATCCCTATGATTTCCCAGAAGGCAACGCTCTCACCTACATAAAGTGAGTGGGTTGGTTTCCCTCTTTGAAACAGATGCTCTCAAATCTGATTTTTTATTTTATTTTATTTAATCGGTAGGTCGGCTTGATGTTGAAAGAAAAAAAAAAAGTTAAAAGCCAAAGAAAATGGCTGAAGACGTTTCTTCCATGGAGGAAATAAAAGAGCACTGGATTAAACTTTTGGAAAGAGGAAAACAAAAATGTCTGCAGATCTTTGTATAACTTGCTGACACCGGATGAATTACATATAAAAATACTTTGCCGGGAAAAGAAAAATAAAGCATTTATTTTAAAAAAAACAGCGGAGAGAAAACATCAAAATGTGCTTGATTTATTCTTCCTCTTATTTTTTCTCCGATAAATATTTAGAATTCCATCTTCAGTTAAAGTCCAGTGATGGTGGATATTTGTTTTAATGAGAACCTCCTCCAAGAAGCTTCTCAGCTTTAAAATTCCCACTCAGCTTCTCATTTTGTCCTTTATTTCCCCTTTAGGTTTCATTTAATATTCATGCGCACCTTAAATCTTTCATGTTCTCTAAAAGATGAATTATTTATATTTGCGATGATTCCATATCTTTTCCTCTGCTATCAAACCTCACAGGTCAGCAACATTTTTTTTCAACGTTTTGAATTTTACTGCATGTGTGTGTGTGTGTGTGTGTGTGTGTGTGTGTGCAGGAACACCCGGCGGGCTGCAGAGGTGTGGATGGACGAGTATAAACAGTATTATTACTCTGCGCGTCCGTCAGCGCAGGGCAAGGCCTTCGGCAGGTGGGTTGGTCTCCTCGTCCTGCACGTTGCCGCCTCCTAATGCAGAGCTCAGGCTGGTGAGGCCGGCGACGCTGCTGTTTTCATCCGTACAAACTGCAATAACCTTGACAAAATGAAGGTCGCCGGTCTTTTCAACGAGTCCAAACCTCAGAACCGCAAGGAAGAATCATTTCAATGATCATGATTTTTAAAAGACATGCCCAGCTCCAAATAGATCTAGAAATTTGATTGATCGATTAATAAGAGAGTCATATGTCCAAGAATAGATTAGATTTAAGAATTGAAATATAAAAAAAAAAGGGATTTGATACAATCTTTAAAATGAAAAAGAATTAAATACAGGTAGAAATACACCAACAGAACTGATAATTTAGGAATCATCAGGATTAATCAAAGGTTAGATTAAGATTAATTGCCTGTAAGATTAATTGCCTGTTTATATATTGTATAGTTATTTTATTGCCTATCTGTATATTTTATATATATTGTCTATTTTATACAGTTTTATATTTGTATTGTCCAGGACTACAGATGGAAATTAGCTATGAGCTATAATCTGGTACAAACATCCCTGCCTCTGTGCTTAATGTATTTGTACACTGTCCTAATAAACTTCTAAACAAACAAACAAACAAACAAACAAACTGCATGGCACTGCAATCTGGGTATAAAATAAGGTTTTCTAATTGCAGAAATAAATTAAAAACATGGGAAATGAGATCAAATAGCTTTATTGATGAAAATGAAAAAAACAAAAATCTCTTACTCTTTTAAATAGTTCTGATATTAATATTTCACAGTGACACGATGAGTGACAAGCAAAAGACATAAAGTGAAATTTCAAAATAAAACTAAAAGGACAAAAGTATCACATCAAAAAAGTAAAAATACATCAAACATATCAAAGAGAAATTCGGGGAAATACTTCACAACTTTCCACACATTCTCAATAACATTTTACTGTGTGTGAGACTCTGTGTGTATGTGTGTGTGTGTGTGTGTGTGTGTGTGTGTGTGTGTGTGTGTGTTTGAGACTGTCGGGCGAAGGCAACCCACTTGTGTTGATCACGGTGGTCTTGAGGAGTTGAAGTTCAGTTGAAGTGAGTCACCTTCTTCCCGGCAGCATCGCGGACCGAGTGACGCTGCGGCGGAAGCTGAACTGCAGACCTTTCCGCTGGTACATGGAGAACGTTTACCCCGAGCTGAGGTACGGACGCGTCCTGACGAGCCCAGTGACGCATCTGGCTTCACCGTGCTTCTGTAAAATAGCTTTCAGCCTTTCTGTGACATTTTATTCATTTTACCTTACATTACATTACATTTGGCAGACGCTTTTCCAAAGACGCTTTTATCCAAAGCGACTTACAATAGAGGACATAGGGACTGCAAATAACACTTGCAAATACAAGATTTTACCTCTTTTTCCATCCCGTCAGTCGTCTCCTCCGGCGGCCCAGTTTATCCGCTGCCAATTAATACGCATAAAATCGTTATTTTCAGCATTTCGAGCAGATTTAATGTCATTTGTTTTGTGATTTTTTTTCTTTCTTTTATTTTTACACATTTCTAGACTTGTAGACTTCTTCTTTAAAATGAACAAATAAATGATTTACACGTCACTTTTTTTTTGTTTTGGGAATTGTTAAGAATTCATGTTTTTTTTGTCTTTAAAAAAAAGAAAATATTAATAATAATAATAATAATAATAATAATACATGGGATTTTTATAGCGCTTTTCATGACACTCAAAGACGCTTCACAAGTAAAAAAACAGAAGAAACAGAACATACACAGAATTATTGGGAAGATAAATTAAAATATTGTTTATTTTCTTTCTCTGCTTGCCCGTCATTTGTGAAGAGGGCCCATCCAACCAGGGTCCCAAATTGTTTATTTTTTTAAATTGTACTCGCTGCAATTGTACTCGCTTCCACCTCCGCTCGATCCCCGTCCCCCCGTGTCCCCCCAGGATCCCGGAGCAGGATGCCGTGGCCAGCCTGCTCAGACAGGGAGGCCTGTGTCTGGAGACCCGGGGGGGGGACGGCCTGGGCCTGGCCGAGTGCCGGGGCCTCGGCGCCAGCAGGCCCCCGTCGCAGGTGAGGACTCCGACTCGGATTTTCAGCCGGCGGCCGAATCCCGGGCCAGAATCTCAAATCGGGTTGAATATTAGCCACTTAAAAAATACCGCAAACTTTTACTTTTCCAATTTGACCGATGTCCGATGACGGAACGTCGTAAAATTTAACGTCCGGTTGTAAATATTCGGCGATTATTTTGAATTTATCGCCGTCCTCGGGGGGAAGATTTGCCTCTGGCTCCTCTTGCATGCAGTGAAAGTCCACACATTGCAGGCTAGAAAAGCCTGCTGAGGTAGAAAATGAACGATGAAGAAGGGATGTTTAGGCAGGAAGCAGGGAGTAAATTATGAATATATGATGCATATATCGTTTACATTGAGAATATATAATGTTGGAGAAAAATGGCATCAAACAATTGCAGCACAATATTAGAAAATGAAATAAATGCACTTCAACAAAGAGACAAGCAATATATAATGATTTAAAACAGGAATTATGAGTTTTGTAGCCCATTCTGATATCTGCGACAGAGCCAGAGGTTGACAGAAAAACATCTCCGACAAGGAGATCTATAGCGCAAAAAGAACCCGGAAACAACTCGTCCTGATCGCCGTCTTTCCAGGACGTCGCCCCGGCCAAGATGTGCTTGGTTTCCGAGCGCAAACCTTTCAACGGCGTTCGTGAAAATCATTCTGTCCTCGTGACTTTAAGCTCAGAGGTTGAAAAAGAACGTCAGAAGGAAACTGACAGCGATCCGTCCGTTGGTTTCAGCGCTGGGAGCTGATCGAGCCGCTGATCCGACAGCAGGACCTTTGCCTGGCCATCACCGCCTTCACCGCCGGGTCAAAGGTCAAGATGGAGCCTTGCAATTCAAAAGAGCCTCGACAAGTAAGTCGTGCGCCTTGAAGTTAACTGGGAGTGTGTCGAAGCGGATTAGGATTCGGAGGACCGCGTTCCTCCGAAAGAGAGTTTTGTTGTACGGTGTGACGCTGCAATGAGGGTGACCTTTGACCCTTAAATCGTGAGAATTTGCGAGCGCGGTGACGTCCGGACCCTCGATCGGCCGCCGCATCCGATAAGATCGTCCCGGAGACCTCGCGGATCCGAAGGTCACCTCGAGGTCGTGCCTCGGATCGTACGGGTCCGACAGCGGGATGGACGTGACGTCGCGCGCTGACCTTTGACCTGCCAAATCCCATCAGCGTATCTGCAGATTTAAATGGTCGTTTGAGGTCTAATTTGACCTCTGGGTTTTATGCTATATCCTTCATGTGAAGAGAAGGTATTCACCTTGACCTCTGACCTTGAGGTTTGTGGTCCAGCAGAGGCCTTTCACTCGTACCTCAGCTCATGTCGGGGCGAGTCTTCCCTCCGCGGCAGCTCGGGGTTAAAAGGGAAACCGTTTCGTTCTTCGTCTCGCGCTGTCCGTCATTTGAAGACCACATTTCAAATGCTAATCTGTGTCTGGAACAAAATGTTCCTTGATGTGACGGGTTCTAAAAAAAGAGAGAAAAGCCTTAAATCCGCAGACGCGAAGCATCCCCGTCAGCCGACGATGGATGGAGCCGGCAACCATCCCGACGCCCTTAATACAACTTAAGACGACGGGAGAACGGTTGATTTAGAAGAGGCCTCTGGTGACCCCGGACCCCACCCTGCTCCCATCATCTCCTCCCGGTGCTGGTGAATGTCAGACGTCTCTCGCGCCGGCCAGATGTTTGACCGATGACGCCGAAGATCCCGTATTAAGTCGAAGCATATGCGCGAGCGCGCGGGACGTTTGCCAGGCGCGTCTCTCCGCCCGCTCCTCGCCATCCTTTTAAAAACCCTCCTTATCGGCGAGATGCGGGACATATTTAGAAGCTCAGTTCTCGGCCCCTGGAGGGAAACCGGCCCCTGACTTCAGCCCTCGGTGTGAAACTCCCTGAAACGTTTTAACGTCGTGAACTTTCCGCCGACCCTACGTATCAAGGGAATACGGGATGAATATCTTTTATTCCCGTTGCTGTGATGAAACCCACTTGAATAAATCTGCAATATTTTATTACTCTGGGTTAAATTGCTGTTGAATTATTCATTGGAAAGAAATCCTTAATTTCAAACCTGGACCGTTCATGTGTCCTTTGTGCTGCGTTACGCCGCCGTTAGCTAGCGGAACAACTCCATCTTGTGGACAAAATGGGAAAAGCATTCACTGATTCTGCAGTGATTCTGGTTCAGCCCACTTCCACGGTGACCCTGAAAAGTCCTGTTTCCTGGGGAAAAAGAAAGAAAATAGTTTCCTGTGTCCTTTCACGTAACAAGACGCAGGCATTGAATGTGTGTGTGGGGGTTTCATGCTAACACTCGTTGCTTGGTGTTAACTAGACGCTATCAGCTACGTTAGCATCCGATAGAGCGCCACCTTAATAATATGATTGTTATTAAATGATGGTATCACTGCTTTGGTGTTTTATACAAAGAAGAGCCATGTATGTGGTGTTTCCTAAAAGTTGATATCAAATTTTAGTTCCCAGGGAGAAAAAAATAAAATTCCAAGAAGGTGAACTTTGCCTCAACACAAAAAGATGGCGGGATCGCCGGCCAAGTCTGGGAACACGGATCTCACGGACACGCCGGTGTTTCTTAACGACCGATAATATTTTTTCCCGGTTTGAAATCAAAGCATACAGTCTGCCTGGAGATTAGCTGAGCAGCAGGCTGAGGAAATGCTAGCTGTCTGTTAGCATTATCCAATCAACTGCAATACACGAGACATATTTTAAAAACCCTTTGGCCAAATATTAGCTCTGATTTGTTCAGTTGACCTGGTATCAGCCTGTTCAGTGGGGTGTTTGCAGCTATTAGCCATCTGTTTCTTACTGTTAGCTGTTTTTCAGTCGTCGCCATATGTTGGCGTGTCTTAGGTTATTTGTTATTTGTTATTTCTTGTCAATGACATTTGTAGAGAGCACATTTTTGTGTGAGTGTGAGGAGGATGGATCCCCTATCTCTTTCCGGAGCTTCTTAGATGCCGTAGGTCGTAGCATCAACCTCACGTCAAGGCTGTTTACACCGCACACTCATTTGTACAGTCTAAACGCCGTGTCGCCGTCCGACAATAACGACGACGCCCACGAAATACTGCAAAACGGCACATTCGCCGCTGATGATTACAGACATCATGGCACATTTGTCCGTCTTGTGAGAAGTTGATGGTTCCCCGCCTCACATGGCAGGCCGTTGCGGCAGCAATGGAAACACACCGCTGCAAAGCGGCTCGTCAGACATGAATGTTTGCAGGACGAGTGAGCGCTTGAATGAGTCGGCCGGACTCTTCCTCTTCCAGTGGTTTGTGGAATAACCCCCATCCCACGCCTGCATCCCCACCACGTATGTTCACACACCCGGCCCGCGTCGATTAGCCTCCGTACGGCTCTGAGAACCCGTCCCCAGCAATCAGACGCACGTATGATAAACCAGCCTCTGACAGCGAGTGTTTCTGTACAGCCAGTGGAAAAACACTTTCACTCTCAAATCTCTGCTCCAAACCTGCAGCCGACCCTGTTTTTTTAAGAAATTAGACGGTGAGGAATCCGATATTGGATATTGTTCGCAATGGTGATGGATAGGCTGACAGATGAGGTTAGACAGGAATCCCCATGGACCATGATGTTTGCGGATGACATTGTGATCTGTAGTGAGAGCAGACAACAGGTGGAGGAACATCTAGAGAGGTGGAGGTATGCTCTGGAAAGGAGAGGAATGAAAGTTAGTCGCAGCAAGACGGAATAGATGTGTGTGAATGAGAGGAACTCGGGTGGAACGGTGAGGCTACAGGGAGTGGAGATCAAGAAGCTGGAGGATTTCAGGTACTTGGGGTCAACAGTCCAGAGCTTAGGAGAGTGTGGAAAAGAGGTGAAGAGACGGTTCTAGCAGGTTGGAATGGGTGGAGAAAAGTGTCAGGGGTACCAAGAGATAGAAGACTATCAGCCAGAATAAAAGGAAAGGTGGACAAGACAGTGGTGAGACCAGCGATGATGTTTGGACTAGAAACTGTTCCAATGACCAAAAGACAGCAGGCAGAACTAGAGGTTGCAGAGATGAAGATGTTGAGGTTCTCTTTGGGAGTGACCAGGATGGAGAGGATCAGGAATGAGTCCATCAGAGGACCAGCACATGTTCGATGTTTTGGAGAGAAGGTCAGAGAAGCCAGACGGAGATGGTTGGGTCATGGACAGAGGAGGGATAGAGAAGATATTGGTAGACGGATGCTGGAATTGGAGCTGCCAGGCAAGAGGTCTGGAGGAAGACCAAAGAGAAGAGTTATGGACGTCGTGAGAGAAGATATGAAGTTAGTTGGTGTGACAGCGGAGGATCCAGAGAATAGGGTGAGATGGAGAAAGTGGACTCACTGTGGCGACACCTGAAGGGAAAAGACCAAAGAAGAAGAAGTGTTTCGCAGCTCCAGAACGGCATTGCTCAGCGGCAGAAGAAGATGGATCGTTGGGTATTTTAAAACGTCACTTTTATTTGATGTCAGATGAAAAATTTTGGGGAATAAAACAAGTAGCTGCAACTTTTCAGGGGTTTAAGGAGGTAAACTCACAATAAATCAAAAACAAAACAAAACAGAGGGTTCATTCAAAATAGGGGAAATTGTCCAGATGTGTGGATGAGAGAATCAATGTGATTTTGTGTCTTTATGTGGCGCTACGATCGACAGCTGCGACGGGTAGCTGGATAACGATGGATAATGAATGAATGCAAAAACGGCGGCCAGGGCCGACACACCTTTCTTTGACATAAAACTGGCGTGTCTTTCCGGATCATGGCTGACCTGGTGTTGTTGCCTCCCGAGCGTCCACCTCTGCTCTCCTCTGGTCTCTCCACAGAAATGGAAACCCAAAGGGCCGGCTCTGCAACACATGGTCAGCGGCCTGTGCCTGGACATCCAGACGCCGGCCGGGCCGCCGGTCGTGGCCCAGTGTCGCCCCCAGCTGGCCAGTCAAACCTGGGAGCCTCAGGTGATCACTTGAGCCAGGAGGGGGCGGGGAAGGGGACGGGGGCAGGAGAACGGGGCAGGGGCAGGGGGATGGACTCGGGGGGGCGCGGGGGCCGAGAGCCAGACTTCCTGCCGGCGGTGCCGACGGTCAGCGACAAATCGAGGCTGGAAAATAAGCAAACAAAAGCGGAGGTTATCTTGAGGACGTGCCGAGTGTGTACAGTGCTTTGTCTGGGAGGGACGCTGCAGTTCCATGTATCCTAAGCTTTTCACTGAAAACTGCTGCACAAGTAGTTTTTTAATAATGTTATTTTAATTTTTTTTTTCCAAACCTCCGTGTTTAACCCTGTTAACGGTATTGCATAAAAACGGGAAGAGATGGACTCGAGGTAAAAACGACCGCAGATTGCGATGTAGCAAAAGTGTGATTGCGGGCGGAGGCGCCTCCGAGGCCGGCACAGCTTTATTTAACTCCAGTCTGAGCTGTTTTTTAAGGAAAAAAAAACAACACCACCATGCAAGGCACCGTCAGGAACATTATTTATTGTTTTGCATGGTCGGACCCAAAGAATGTTTGGTTTATTTTTCTCTCTCTCTCTTTGTCCGTCTCTCTCTCTCACTCTTTTGACAAAGTTTTGTGTAAATATTGGAAGCAGGTATTGGCTTGTTTTTCGTGTAAAGTGCTCTCGATGTTGTTTGGAAAATAATAAAAAAAAAAAAAAACGAGTAGGAAAGACATTCCTTCATTGAAACGGTGTTTTCTTTTTGTCCATCTTGGTTTTGATAATGAATCGCTTATTAATAAGAATAAAAATAACATTGGTCACACCAGATATTTACCATACAGTAAGACAATACCGTGGCAGAAAAACTTGTATGAATGCTTTCTAAATTATCTTGTAACTCAGTACCCTGATAAGACATGGACTAAATAAAATAACTAGTAACACAACTAAGAGTTTAAGCAAATTCATTTAAAATAATCATAAACATCTGTCACTGCTGACCCTCTGCTGGAACAGGACACACATATAATGTCAGTGTTTGAGAAGTGCTTTTCAGAAAGGTATTAGTCTGACACTTATTCTTCACATCCGCAATTTAAAACAAAACGAGATGAATAAGGTAGTAAAAAAGAAACATAAAAATGCTTTTTAGCTATGAAAGTCTAAACGGGAAGCATACCAAATCAAATCTACGTGAGATTAAGAGTCGAGTTCATCATTAATTGATCAACAAATTGGCGACAGGACGTGATGAATCCATTCCAAACGGGTCTAAAACATCGTATCCTACGCGATAAACGATTCCTTCATTGATTTCATACGATAAGGAAAAGAAAGCTGTAAACTGAATGCAGAAATTGAACAGTTAAAAAAAGAAGTCGTCCTTCAACTGCAGTGCTGGTTGTGACTCAGCTCACGTTCGAGAGACTTTATTTTGAAATCACCTTCAATGTTCTTTACAAACGGACAGAACGTAACGGGTTCGGACCGAAAAACGATAATGTGATCGACAGCCTCTTTAATGCCGAGCCCGTGACGGCACGTGTTTCCCAAATGAAACGCACGCCGTTCAAGTCCAAGGGAACGGCGTGCAGGTGCGTGACTGAGCGAGGCCCTGCTCGCTTTACAGAACTTACAGACTTTGTCCACAAGGGCGCAGAAGATCCGCACGGATTCAATGGGCCGCCTGCGACGTTCCATGACTTTGGCGTGACCTTGGCGGCCTGAGAGACGGCTTGCTTGGTGTTTCATGTGATTAAGCGCTCAAGGTGACGATAAACTTTCCCGGGAAGAGAAACGTGTTTGAGGCGCTTTGACACCGCAGTGCCGGTACGACAAATGACGACAAGAAATCCTGCGCTCGAAGTGCAACCTCAGTGGTTACCTCGGTGGCGGCTTGTTTCAGCAGTATTTATGAGAAAAAGTCAAAACAACACAAGCTTTTCTTGTAAAAGCATGCAGTTATTATATTTTGGCCCAGTTTTTCCGCAAATGAAATAATAATATGTGGATGATATTTATGCTCTCGGTGACCGTTTTGAACCCAAGTATGTCAGAAACTGTGGCTTTTGAATCACAAAATGACAAAAGTCATCGATGCTTTATTCAAAGGTTTACTCGTGTCGTTTAATCTTACAACCAAACTTTGAATTTTTAAACAGTCCCGTCTTATGGAGAAAATCAAGTGCGTCAAGTCGCCGAGCTCGGGTCCGAGTCCGGTCGTCGGCCGATCGATCGGTTTGATTTTGTGCGATAAATCAACCCGTGACTCACATTTGACTCAAAACCTGAGACGAGCGACTCAAGTCCCTGAGAAACCTTCCAGAAACCAGAAATATTTTCTTTACTGGACCCAGAATCGAGTCGTCACGCACACATTTGGAGAGATTCTCCCATTACGTCAAACATTCCCAATAATCTCCTTCGACGGAACACACTTGGCGGAAGGAATGGAGACAAAATGTATGGCGGTTGGTGGCCGTCTGGCTCCACCACCTGGATCCACATTCAACTCCCAGTTATCTGTTTCTTCTGGAAAGATCTGTCCCCGTAACACATAAACATATCTGGAAAAACGAGAGACAGTGTGTGTGTGTGTGTGTGTGTGTGTGTGTGTTCACAGCTGGTTGACCAACACTTACCGGTACTCATCAACAATCAGCACGACAGGATTGACCACTTTGCTAAGCGCCGGTTTTCTTTCTTGTTTTGTTTTAAGGTAGTTTCGCAAGCTTCAGGTGATAAAGACATTCCACAGCGTGGATTAGCAGCAGCTCAGCTATGCAAGGAATGTAACGTCCCGCTGATAAAATACTGGCCTTCACATCATCAGGGATGATGAGTCAAGGGGTGGCATCAAGAAAGGATGGAATCAAGGAAGGAAGATAAAAATAATAAATGTAACAATAGAAATAAGTGGTAACAGAAGCTGCATGCAAGTGACAATAACCAAAAAAACATTTGACACGACTGTTATTATTATTACAAATCGTACCTAAAATGTGAGAAAAACACCAGCGTAATATTGTATATAACAGGGAACAAGATGAAAATGGCAATTCATATATATATACTGCTCAAAAAAATAAAGGGAACACTTGAACAACACAATGTAACTCCAAGTCAATCCCACTTGTGTGAAATCATAGTGTCCACTCAGGAAGCAACACACATTCATTTGGACTTGTTTTAAGGACATTACATCAAAGTTGGATCAGCCTGGAGTTTGTTTTTACACTTTCATTTGGAGTGTGATTCCTAATCCAGACCTCCATGGGTTGATACAATTGATTTCCATTGATCATTTTGGTGTGATTTTGTTGTCAGCACATTCAACTGTGTAAAGAGCAAAGTATTTCATAAGAATATTTCATTCATTTAGATCTAGGATGTGTTTTTTGAGTGTTCCCTTTATTTTTTTGAACAGTGTTTATATATATATATAGCATATTTAAAAAGAAAGAAAATTAAAAGTGACATGCTGAATATGACAATATTAAAGATAAACTGCTCATGGTTCATCCATGATGGGGCAAATGCAGAGAGCTCAGAGAGGCATTTCCTGCAACAGATTAATAAAGTATAATTGAATTGAAAAATAAAATAAAATAAAATAAAACAGATGTTTTGGCTTTTGAGGAATTTTATACAGAGCTCTTTGTGAATAAGTAAGAGAGAACAATTCTGAAGCTAAGCAGCGTCAGAGAAAGAGTGGAGAAACATTGAGTGCTTCTGAGCAAAGATGGGAGAAGCTCGGGAGTTTTTCTGTGCGTGGGAACAAAAACCGTGGAATAAATAACAAATAACCACGACCGTGATGTGAGGCCGGCGTCCAGGTGGACCTCCAGGAGGAACTCCAGGTGGGCCTGCAGTGGACCTCCAGGTGGAACTCCAGGTGGGCCTTCAGGTGGAACTCCGAGTGGAACTTCAGTTGGGCCTCCAGTGGACCTTCATGTGGGCACCTCCTGGTGGAACTCCAGTGGACTCCAGGTGAGCCTGTAGGTGGTCCTCCCGTGGTCTGCAGTTGGACCTCCATGTGGAGTTTAAGGTGGAACTCCAGTGGTCCACCAAGTGGACCTTCAGGTGGAACTCCAGTGGTTCTCTGCTTGGTCCTCCAGGTGGTCCTCCAGGTGGACCTGCAGGTGGACCTCTATTGGTCCTCCAGGTGGACCTCCAGTGCTCCTGCAGGTGGTCCTCGTGTGGTCCTCCAGGTGGACCTCCAGCGGTCCTCCAGGTGTACCTCTATTGGTCCTCCAGTGGTCCTCCTGTGGTCCTCCTGTGGTCCTGCAGGTAGACCTCCAGGTGGTCCTCCAGGTGGTCCTGCAGGTGTACCTCTATTGGTCCTCCAAGTGGACCTGCAGGTGTACCTCTATTGGTCCCCAAGGTGGACCTCCAGTGGTCCTGCAGGTAGACCTCCAGGTGGTGGTCCAGGTAGACCTCTAGGTAGACCTCCAGGTAGACCTGCAGGTGGACCTCCAGGTGGTCCTCCTGTGGTCCTCCTGTGGTCCTCCAGGTGGTCCTGCAGGTAGACCTCCAGGTGGTCCTCCTGTGGTCCTCCTGTGGTCCTCCAGGTGGTCCTCCAGGTGGTCCTGCAGGTAGACCTCCAGGTGGTCCTCCTGTGGTCCTCCTGTTGTCCTCCTGTGGTCCTGCAGGTAGACCTGCAGGTAGACCTCCAGGTGGTCCTGCAGGTAGACCTCCAAGTGGCGGTCCAGGTGAGCGCCCCGGCGGTCCTTCACCGCGGCTCCGCCTCCCGGCTGTCAATCACCGCGGCGCGGCCTCCTGCAGCCAATCAGAAGGCGCGGGGGCGGTCCGTTGCTAAGGAGGACGTTTGGTTGAGTCTCCGCGCCGCAGCCATTCAGCGGCGGTGGCTGAAGCGATTGGGCTGCGAGCGTCTGCCCTGACACTTTCTGTGGAATTTGAATTATTTTGGAGAGGCACGATTTCCCCGAGAAATAGGTGACGGCGGTAACGGACACGTCTTCTGGGCCGCAGCGGGGATCACAGGTGGGTGCCACTGTCAAGCACGGGGAGTTTTAATTAGCCGCTCCCCCTTCTTCTGACGGCGGAGCTTGTTAGCTCACCCCGCTAAGGCAGCGCTAGCTTGTGTGTCACTGACACACACACACACACACACACACACACGCACACACACACATACACAGCTATCTTAGCCTTTAGCTCACACACATACATGCCACTTAGCCCGCTTGCTAACCCGAGTATATTAAAATCAAATCAAATAGAAGGAGGCTCGGAAGGCAGGGGGAGTGTTTGAAGACTCACGGCTAACACGGTTCAGGCTCGCGTAAGATCAAGCTAAGCTAGTAAAGCGGCTAACAACACTCAACTTACCTGGTTAACTTTAACATTAGTCAGCCGAGCCGGAGCAGATCATCCACGCACTGCGAGGTAATCTCTGACTTCCGTCGCGGATTGCTCCGAAAAGAGGCGAACGTTAGAGCAAAGGAGGCTTCCGGAGCTCGTCGGCCGCCAGGACAGGTTGATTTCCACCCAAATAAAGCGAGTCACGGTCCAAGCCCACGGAAATTCTTCAGACGTGTGCTAATGCGCCGTGGAAGTTGTCTTTTGTGGCGGCGATATCACCGCCGCACCTCTTGCAAAGTGTGGGAGTTTCTTGCAAGAAGCACGGAGTTTGGCCACATTGGGCCGGTCGCTTTGCAGATGCTTTACTGTTTTGTTTTTATTTCCAATTGTGAGGCGATTCCTCTGCAGTCGTGCAAAGCGTCATGCTTCCCGGCCAGCCGACGTGTTCGGCGGCTCCGATGAGGCGTAATTGTCGAGTCATTACCGTGACAGCTTCCAGCCTTTGAGACCAGAGTTGCTTTATGGCGTCTAGGACACTTTTTGCAGGTTGGGTTTTGACATTTCTGATTCATGCCAGTGGTGTGAACCCTCCAGATTATGGCTGGTATCGCCGATTGAAATGAGTACAAATCAGCACAAGCAGCAGCTATTTTCTGAGTAGTTGTATGTGTTTGTCAATCGAGGGATTTTCTTAAAAACCACGGCATGGTTGTTTAAGCATGGCTGTGTTTTAGATGGAGACAGTCGGTATTTGCTTCTGTTCTTGCATAACAGCCGATTGCTGTGGATTATTGTTCAAGGTAAATGTTGATTGAACTAAACGGCTTGTTCTATTTGTTGTTTGTGTTTCGATTCTTAATTGAATTTGTAACATTGCTGCGGTGTTATCATACAGTGGGACCTCCTGTTGAAACGATGGGGGATGTAAAGATGAAATGGAGCAGGAAACAACTTCTCTCACACACCAATAATGTACAAGTTGTTCTTTGAAAGTGTGAACGTTGTTGTCTGGACAACTCGTGTGTGTCTGTGTGTTTGCATGTTACTACGTAAGAACCTTCCACTGCAGTCAGACACCATGGGTGTCCTCAAGATGTGACTCCACACAGGTCGCAGACACTGCAACAAGTGTGAAAACACACTCCTCACGTGCATTGACGTGTATTTGTCGTACCGATGCATCTGAATCATTTGCCGTTTGGTCGTCGCTTCAGCGCCGATTGATGGCAAACCCGGGGGCTGGTGAATATCACCGGAGAAATCACAGTGTATTATGATTTCCGCTGTCAGGAATCTCATCCTGCTGCCGTATGGTTCCAGTTTTGTTCTTTATGTAGAGCCTGCGGTCTGTGAGACGCTAAAAAGCATTTATGTGCTCAGTAGTATCAGCTGTAAAAGAAATATGACACATTGCTGCTGAAAAGCACAGAGCGTTTGGTGTTTAAGGTGACGGCTCTGGGACTTCCCCGGTGCTTTGGGCCAGTCATGTCTTCGTGGATCTGTAAAAACACGCTCATGCGAGAATAAAAAATAGGGGTAAATAAGTCTTAGCCGATTTACGGGTGAGTCGCTGCACGGGCCTCGGCTTACAGAACCAGCAAGGCGAGATTGGCTTCCTGACACCAAACCCACGCCTCTCATCCCTCAGCTGTTGTAGAGAGGAGGAGAAAAGCCAGAGCGAGCGTCAGTCTGATGCTTTGTGACTCAACCCTGTGGGTGAAGCCGGCGTTCCTCCCTGCGTTTCCTTCTCCGAGGACCAGCTCTGTCTTGGCAGCCAGCCACGCTATGTGACGCAACCGTGGGCCGACAAACTCGCTCTGCGACAGTGAAGCAACCCAGGGGTTTCACGGCGACACCCCGCCGAAGGCCTGCGTCCTCGCCGCTCGGACTCAGCGATGCCGTCGGCTTATCTTTCGGCTCCGAGAGAACCGGTGCCGCGAGAGACGGCGGCGGAGGAGATAAAGCCCTGAGTTTCTGTTCCTGTCTTTCCACGTCTGTTTGGATGGAGGGCCGTCGCTCCCTGTCCATCTTTGCGCGCCCGTCCCATTTGTTTGTCTTGCTAAACCCTATTTTTAGCCACCTTCAGCTGCCTGTTAATGTCAACCCGACCGGCGTCAGAAAGGCTAATTCACCAAAACGTTCAGATGTGCCGTCGTCACCAAATCAGACGTTTCAAAGTTTGGGATGAAACCCACAAAACAAAAAAACACAACCATGCTCTGTGCTTCTTTTGATACCACAGGAGAGATACATGAAAAAGAGTCATTCTTCTCTCATGTAATGACCGGGCTCCTAAGGTGTCAACACAGCAATGAATTTTTAACTAGAAATTTAGTAAACGACAATTGTCGTCTGGAGAACGTCCTGCTGGCACCTCACAGGATGAGCATTTCTATTTGTGCGGCGGCGTGCCTAAAGTATGTTTGCAAAGACGTTTCTGGAAAGAAAAAGGACACGCGCCGTCGGAACAGTCCGTTTACAGGCCACTCGGCTCGCATGACTCGTGTTTCCAGCAGCCACTAACTCAGGATCAGCCGGTGTTCTTTCTGGTTGCTTCATCCTGAAAGTATGATTGCAGAACGACAGATTGATTGAATGAATCGACATTTATCCCCTTTCTCAACATGATATCATCAAGAGTATTCAAATACAGTAAATACTGATACCGGTCAGAGCGCTTCCTTGCCAAAATACTCAGGTCTTCTCTGTGGACGTGTGGGCTAAGTGGCATGAAATCCCCTGGTAGCGTCCAGCTGTCGACTAGGGATGTCAAAACAAACTACACTGGAGTTGGTCGGACGACTGCTTTGGTTGTAAGGACTCGTCTGCCGGGGAGCCGTGCTCTCCCGCTCACTGACTCATACTAAAAAGAAATAAATGGTGTTTCCAAGCGCCCGAGTCTGATAGTGGAAGGGGGACGGCCCTTTACCCAATGGAAAGGCAGGTGTTGTAGTTTTTGTTTTTTCTCAATTCTTTAGTTGAATCCATCCTGTTCTAGTAGGAGCAAGGTCTTTATTTGAGCAGAGCAATACGACGAATCTTAGTGTGGAGGGCAGAGCGTGTTTAATCTCAGGCTGACTCCACCAGCGCTGGGATTATATTGTGGATGGGAATTAGCCGTGTCTCCCCTCCCCAACATTGTTGTATCAATATTCACGCCCTGTATCATATCAGGCTGGCTGTAACTTTTTCCTCCTCAAACGGAGATGCGAAGCAGACCTAGAAGGAAACATTCCAGCCGCAGCCATGTGTGTTTCCAAGCTGACGCTTGACTGAGCTTCACTGGTGATTTACAACTGCAGGTCTTCTCATTCCTTTCAAAACAAAGGTGCCACAGACTTGTGCTCCCAAACCCACTTTATAAAAATAGTTGAAATATACAAAAAATTTGGAATTTTTTGCATTTTCAGATCATTTTTCTCAGCCTGTTGAGGGGGAATTTCACAGTTTAAGTGAGGAACTTTCTCACCAAATTATTGATTATGATAATGTTTTAAAGATTGTCATTCACTCTTGATAATTTTAGGTCATTTTTGCAACGTCATACTGCCGTAAAAAACAAATATGTTTGAACAGATATTCCAATTTTTTACCTGGGCCAGAGTGTTATGTTAAAATATATTTCTTTGATGCATACTTCAATACTGTGCATGGTCAATTGGACATTTTAAAAATGTCCAATGAGGCATTTGGGTTTTCTTGAAGATAGGACTTCTATATACCAATGCTTACAGCTTCATCTAAACAATCATTTTTGCTGATGAAAAGTAGAAGCTTCTGAACTTTGACTTTTAAAGATGAGGCTGCTGCCCTGTTATTATCTGCCATGTTAGATTTGACTTTTTTCTACTTCTTCTCCTGTAATTCCACATCTATTTACAAGAGAGGAACGGTACGGCACATGGGCCAGGAATATCTGTATAATGTCTGAAGAAACCCTACGGGACGGCAAGTTGCTGGTTTACTTTGAGAAATACTTGCAATCTGGACATTTTTACTGCCACGTCCACATACGCAGTATTGAGCTATGCATCAAATACACAAAGGTGGATTTGCAGGCTGTAATGAGCGGGAACATGATCTGCATTTCCACTCGGACGATGGCACGGGGATGTCAAAAACTAATTACCTTTTTCGAGGGCAAGTGACTTGCTCTCATCAATTAACGCAAAGATCTATCGGCGTTTTAGAAAGTAGGCGAACTCCGCGCTAGCTAGGTCGACCCGGAGCCCTGATTCGGAGCTGATTGGGACGGGATCCAGCGGAGAAGATTCCACCACAGGGGTGGGCTTAGAATGTGGGTCTCCAATGTGCATCTGACCCCATTTCACCACCGGTCGCCCAAAATAGGTTCTGTGCTACCGCAGAGCCGGTTTGAAGTGTTCGACGTGTTGTCGGCAGGTAGCGCGGCGAGGAGCTGCAGGTGTTGTCACGTGCTCGAGTAATCAGCAAATCTGAAACGGACTGAAATAGAAAACCTCGGGTTCTTGACACACGATAACACAAACTAGAAAACTTTAAGGGTGCTGCCGACTGCACCTGCCGCCAGGTCCAGATAACCATCCTTGTCTGAAATCACTCCCCCTCAGGCATGCGGGTTGTATCCCTTTTCAACCTGCTCCTCATCGTTCCCTCCCAGATACGAACCCTGCTTTTTATTTTTCCTTCGTTGGCTGCCATGCTTCCTTGAAGCCGCGGCAGAATTGGTTCCTCTCTCGTCCCAATCAAGATGGGCAATCAGATACAAACAGTGTTTGGATACACGTGAAACTGACATGCGGGAATATATTTTATCCTGTTGTTCCATCATCTTTCTGTGCTGTGATTTTTTTTTTTTTTTTAAGCAAGACCTGAAGCGTTCACTCACTCGCCCCAGCTGAGATCCAGGTGTGGACACGAGCCTGGTCGAGGTTTATGTAAAGCTGCGGGAGGAATGAAACAAACATGCAGACTCACAATGTTTGCTAGCTCTCAGCAGGTACAGAAGAAAAGCTCTTTGGGAGGCGCCGTTTGGTGGCTGCAGGAGGCGGAGGCAGTGGTGGGGGATGTGAGGACCGAGGATCATAAAATGATATTTTTAAGATCAGAATGTGGCTCGTGAGGCACAGGCTGGAGTTACCGACACTCGTCACATTTCTTGGAACTCAGGCTTGTTTTAAACCCTGGTCATGAATGGCTTTGTCTTGTCCCTTTTCCAATTGTACCTAATGAAAAGAAAAAGAACCCATGAATGATGCCAAGTTAATATTAAAATACCGGAGCCAGTGTGGCGAAAGTCCATCAGTGCAAGATTCATTTCTTGGCACGATGTTTGGGAAGCCTCCATGTTGAGTTCTTGCTTTCGTCGTCACCAGAAAGTTCCCCAATGATTTTTTATTTTTATTTTATTCTCCTCTTTAAGTTCTGGATTTGATTGACATAAGTGGTTCTAAACTGTACGCTCTGCATCGGGCCGGTTTATAAGATGAGTTCCTCTTGCGTGTCCAGCGGACATTGTCACGTTTGTTTGATCACCGAAGAAGGATCCTCCCCCTTGTTAGTTTCTTAATTTCTTTAAACAAGGTTTGCATAGCGTTGAGAACTCTATTGGGATTTTTATTCCTTCTTGGCCAGGTCACCATGCCTTCCAGAGATTTTCTAGATTTTTTTTTTACAGACTTTCTAGCAAATGCACTTCTTGGCTCCATGAACTATATCCTGACTTGCCTCGATCCTGGAGGAGTTATTTTCAGCTGTTGCATGACGACCGAAGATCACATTCTTGGACTTGAGCTGGACTTTGTCGCTGATATTGCCGGTATTTGAAAATAAGGCCAGGTGAGCAAAAATGAATCAGCCGGTCGTCTTCTTTTCGATCCGGTGGCAACTCGATTAGATTATGTATTCATGTGCTTGGAAGGCTGAATATTGCCCGGCTTTGAGGCTGTTTTTCTTTTTAAATGATTAAATGTACTCCGGGTGAATTTGTTGACTTGAAAAATAAATCAAAATAACCTGGGGCTGCTGTCTGCCCATGTGCTTACTAAGCACTAGATTGAAGATGGCGGCGTGAGAGCAAACACAAGCTAATATGGTTCCCGGGAAATGTTTGTTGTCCAAAACTCTTGGTTTTGTCCATTTGCCGCTTCGACGTCAGGATCAGTTGTTTTTCTCCCTCGTCGTTTCATCCTGTTCTCATCGCGTGTGTGTTTCTTAACACCACAGAAAGTACAAAGTGAGCGATGACTACATGTTGTCAGCACTTGCTTACACATTCATAATCCTATTGGCCAGCATTCAGAGCCCTCACCGTCCACATGGTAAGCAGGCCACACCTGCTGACCGTGCTGTCCGTCTGGAAACTTAATGCCGGCAGAAGTTCTCCTGCTGTTCGGGAAGGTTCTGTCGCCCCGGAGCGTTCCGTCCTACAAGCCGGGCCTTATTTGTATCTGTCGGCTGCATTGCGCCGCGTCAGCATCGCGTTAAGAAAGAATATGGTTGTTTCACAGTGTTTAAGTGCTGCAAAGGCAGATCCCTGAGAGTGTGTCCCCCTGCTGACTCTATCTTAAGCTCTTAATTAGGTCCAGGGGACTTTCATCTCCACTTATTCACTTATTGCCTTGGTTCTTTAAACTGCGGGATGATGTGTGTGTGTGTGCGTGTGTGTGTGTGTGTGTGTGAGACGGGGAGGGGGGGGGGGGTATCACTGTATACAAGGAGTCACCTTTCAGGTTTCTGGCAGCAGGGCTCGGGGAATCCTTTTGTCTCGGGCCTCATATGGAAGGATACCTGAGCCTGGCGGTCTGGAACAGCTCATGCTTTATTCAGCCCTCTGATCTGTGCTTTAATTACGCCTGACCCGGACACGGGGACGAGAGGTGTGTTCGCTGCGAGGAGGCCATCACACGGCCGGGTGTGAATGGAGATGGGGGGGGGGGGGTGACGTCTGTGGCTGATACACAAAGAATCAACCGTATGCATTCCTGGCATTCTTTATTTTACTCCTAATTATTTTAGCCCAATTCCCTGAATGTGTTTTGGGTGGTCCTTGAAAGTTTCTACCTCAGCTTTACTTCATTTTTATTATTTTATAGTTTCATAGGCCATTTCATAGGCCAGTTATGAGCCATTTTTACTGATCCTTACAAAATCTCATTTTTTTCTCTTCTTTTTGGTAATCTGTCAAAACCTTTTATTTATTTATTTTCAACCTCTCAGTTGATTTCTCAAATATTTACAGCTCTTTTTTTGACTAAATGCAAATTATTCAACTGCTCTCCCTGTCCTTGCAAATGTTTTTTTTTTTTTTTAAATGATCTTTTGCATATGAAATTGTTAACAACCTTGTAAATCCCCTTAATACAATAGCCATTGTCAGACTGAATTATCAGGTAGAGCGATGGGAATTTAGCCTCAGCATTTGAGTGTAGAATTTCTAATATCTGCCTTTCTGAAACCAGTAAAACTGCTGTGGAGCAGCAGCGACAGAAATAACAAGATAGAACGCTGGATAACAAAAGCTTGTCAGTTTCTAGATTTTTTTCCTCTTCTCGTTGAACAACTTGTCATTTTAACATTTAATACAAGGCTGACAGCGTGACAAAAAAGCTGTCTGATTTGAGTGATCGGGGGAAAAAAACCTTTGTAAGAAATTTTCCGTAGAACACAGAATTAGCACATCTCACATTTAAAGTACGTGACTACATCCGTGTGTTTATCTCAAGAAATGGCACGATGTGTGTGTGCTCGCTTATCATATAATCCCTGATCAAATTGGTGCAAGCACGTGCGCGCACACACACACACACACACACACACACACACACACACACACACACACGCACGCCCTGCTCGCTCCTTAGCACATGTACAGTGATAGTGATGGAGTCTGCACAGTGCTCCGAGTGGAAGGCTCCGGATCGTTGTGTTACCATGATCTTCCTCCAGCCCTCCTTCTGTCCTTACTATGGATGTGCATCAGTGTTGCCAGGGCACCGATTTCCTAGTAACCACTGCCGCAGTCAGCAGTTGTGGGTGGCGATGCTGCGATAAGAACAATGTAACCCCACGAAATGTTTGCAGCGGTTACCCTGTGGTCTCGCACACGGGGAAAAATCCAGCGAAAGCTTGCAAAATCTTTCGACGTTTTAGCTGTGCAAGTGCGGATGCCGAAAAAGTATGCTCTGCAAAATAACGGCGTTGTCACCGGGGTGTGGGGAAAGAAAAAACAAAAACCTGTCTGATCCATGTAGAGGCTGGCGGCGATATCTGCCCGCGTTTTTTTAATCACCGTGAACATTGGCTGCTAAGCTAACTTCACTTTAATTGGTAGAATATGAGCTCAGTTTTGTTAGATAAACAGGGCTGGAAGCCAGCGAATGTCTGCTGTGACGTCCGTGTCAGGCTGTCTGATTCCATACTGAGGATAGCTGATGGTGTGTGCGTGTGTGTGTCTTTTATAATTCTGTATTGTTAACCGACCAAAATCCGGCATCCTCCAGCTGCCTCAATGTTAACATGCACGCATGACGTGAAACCATTAAACCAATGTTGGATTTGAACCTCTGCCTGAATTTTGGTTTCCAACTTAAGTGTAATATCTGAGCGTGCCTGGCTCATGACACACACTTCATTTTCAGTGCAGCTATTTGTCACAGACTAGTCAATATTACTAGAAGCTCTGCCATAACAATTTCATTAGAGTATCCTGTAGTAGTTGAGCTGTAGTTTTAATCTTAACGTGACTGAAGGAAATGCAATGCCACCATATTTCACCTTGTCTGTTTGACCGGTGCGTTTTAGTCATCTCAAATTCATTTTTAAGGGGAAAAAAAAACAGTGCATAATACATACACCTTTTATATCCCGACCGAAGTAGTGATTCCAAGCCGGCGTCCCCGTGCTGTGAGATGGGACTCTTGTGCTGACTCGTGCAGCGCAGGGTAAATTCTTCTGGCCCGTAAGAGTCTGCTTGGACTGGCACTGGCTGTTGTGTAACCGCAGTTCGTCTGATCCAAAGTCCACTGATCCAAACCTACTGTGAGGAAAAAAAAACAGGACGATATGACTCTGCAAAACACACCGCTGATGAGACGGTCAAGTCCAATGTGTATCATCAGCATAACCGCCGCCAAAGAGCTCCTGTCGCTGTGGTTCACAGACCGTTTTCAGGGCCATTGTCGACATCAGCCGAGTCTGCAACGCGGCAGCCGGTTTTATGGCCGGGCCAAATCGGCGAGGAAAATTCCCCGGCGCTGGAAAGACGTTAATTATTAATGAGCTGAGTAGCGGTCTTCTGGCCCGTGTGCTCGGGCTCGATTTTTGTTTTTAAATCACTGCCGTGAGTTTGCAAATTATGACCGCCAGCCGGAGTTTCACTGAGGGAAAAGAGAGAGTGAGAAAAAGAAAATAGTCATGGAAAAACCTCGACCGTTTTTACACGTCGATATTCCTCCGCCGCCATGTCATGTGGAACCGGCAGAAAGCCGGTGGCGTGTTATTTCCCGGGTATGAAGGGGCTATCAGTTTAAAAGGGGCGTCTGTCCGCACGTTTGTGCGTTTCCTGCACTTTTTCAGCTCGCGGCTCGGTTATTAGAGAGTGAGGGGAACAGGTGTCGCTAGCGGCAAGTGTGCTCTTTATGATGCATTTTGCATATGTTTCTTTGCCGTGTCATGGGAAATATGTGTGAATAAAGCTGAGATGAGAAGCAGCAGGTTCACACACACACACACACACACACACACTACACCATTGCACTGTTCCTCCGCCACCAAGCAGTCTGCGGAAAGGGATGTCTGGCCTGTGAGAGAGCCACTGTGCTGAGTCGACAGGAGCCAAACAATGGCTTTGCTGTGCCGATTGTCCGTTTGGCCGCCTTCACGCCGCATTTCAGCGAGGGGCACCCTCTGCTTTTGGCTGTGTGGGCCCTGTTGACCAGTCCTGTGCCTGCCGGTCACTGACCCGTCCTGCCCGCTGTTCCCGCTGCTCGTCGGCCTCCGAGGACCGTCCATTACGCCGCAGTAATTGGCGCCTGGGCTCTGGCTCTGATCAAAGGTGCCCCGCTGATTGTGGATCCCTGGTAATTTTCCACCCTCTGATGCTCTGCAGTCCTGGCGTACATGTCTTGTTCATCTGCATCCAGCCCGCCTACTTCCAGACCCCGGATCTGCCCAAGGACGGAAACGCTTGATGTCTGTGGCTTTATTATTTCTGGTTCTTTCTTTAGTCGACAGGGCAGGATCTTTCTCTCCTCGCTCCAGATCAGCCTTGCCACCGAGCTTCAGTCCTGTACAGTGTAGATTTTCACTGAGCTTCAAGTCTGCAAACTGAAGTCAGAGCTGACGTTCATCCATCCATCCATCCATCCATCCATCCATCCATCCATCCATCCATCCATCCATCCATCCATCCATCCATCCATCCATCCATCCATCCATCCATCCATCCATCCATCCATTATCTATTCAGCTTATCCTGCATTCAGGGTCCCGGAGCTGCTGGAGTCCATCCCAGCTGTCATTGAGCGATAGGTGGGGCACACCCTGGCCTGAGTCCATCGCAGAGCCACAGCTTTCATGGTGTCCAGCCAACCTGCTGCATGTTTTTGGACCGTGGGAAGTCCACCTAGAAAAGCCCTCTGTCAAAGTGAGCGCTAACCACCGCGCCGCCATGCTGCTCAGAGCTGTACGGTATTATCTAAACAGCTATCTATTCTGATAGTGTAGTATGTGCTGTACGGTAGTGATTGTCTATGGTCTTGCCATTCCCTGCCGAAAGGTTGAGTTGGAGCGTGGCAGCTTTGGCTGGCGGCTCACAGAATGGAAATGTCATGCTTGTTTTACGGAGAGAATTTTTAGGGAGCCGGGGTAACATGAATTTGGGACATGTCAAGTTCTGTATGCTACATGATGTAAAAGGGGCAAACAGAAAAGTTCTTCACCTCTACAGTGTTTTATTAAAAATCCTCTGTGAGTCAGCAGAGCTCCTCTTTCATTCACACCCTTGTCTGCCTCTCAGTCGCAACTGACCGGCGCTTGTTTTAGACCCGCTTCGCTTCTAAATATCTCAATTTTGATGGATGCTGCAGGACGAAGCTGTTTGGACCGGCGTACCGTAATAGGATTACATCGCAAGGTACCCTGATAAAATCAGGATGAGATCCATCCAGCCATCCATCCATTGCACACTCCATAAGGAAAGAATCGAACCCGGGTCCTTTGCGCCGTGAGACTGAAGCACTTCCGACTGGGCGGCCGTGCTGACCGGTGTGCAGTCCATGTATCCTGATACCTGTCGCTGCTCATGTCCTAACTCTAACCCCGATGTCAAGCCTCCTGCTTCAAACTCTGTATAAAATAGTTTGGCCTGTACTTTGAGCTTTTGAGAGTGTTGCGAGCGGTGAAGTGTGTTCTAGCCACTTAGCGACCGTCCCTCACACAAGCACCCTGCAGTCTGAAAGGATAGTTGTTGGGTTTTTTTTTTCTCAGAGCAAAACTTGTGAAATGACTTGACCTCATTCTCACTGGTGTTCCAGAAGTCGTCGCTACAGCCTCACACTTTCCAGATGCTTTCAGGACCGTTTTTGTCGAAGCACAGCAACAGAGCCGTTTCCAGTTATTTAAATCTAGTTTCTGGATGGAAAATTCGACTGTTGGCCTGTCTAAATCTGGCCATAAATAGTGCTCGGTCATTTCCTTTCTGAAACACATAAGTTAGAGTAGATTATTAGAAATAAGGTGGGTCAAAAATCAAAATGTTTCCAGTGTTATTTCCTAGAAACAAAGTCATGTTCCTTTTTATGCCATGAGCTGGGCTGTAAATCTGCGGGGTAAATAAGCCAGGTAGCACCGACAGATTGGTTTAATCTCTTGCGTAATTTGGCATTCTGCGGCCGTCCGAGCGTCGGCGCTGAAGCGGGGATCGGGTAACGTGAAAAGAATTCCTGAAAGGAGCGCCGCGCTAAATACTACCGCTCGCTTTGCATTCACGCTCACAAGACCAGTCGGGTCGGCTGCCCGGTGACGTCAGCGCAAGATGCCTTTCGTCATGCGGACGCCGCTTTCCTTCCTCCCTCGGAGGTGAATGAATACTCAGCAGCCTCAAATCACTTTTAATGATATTTATATCAGTGCGGATGTATTGTATGTTTTCCACTTTGGATTTTAGGGCAGGTGAGGTGAACTGTGTGTGTGTGTGTGTGTGTGTGTGAAGTCTTGGCTGGGTTAGAAGGGCCAGCCTAGCCAGTGCGTGTCTGCTCACTCAGCATGAAGTTCCTGCTCCCTCCACCTCCAATCCCGTCCCGTGCACGACAAATGCAAATCTATCCACACGGACAGATTGAGTAAGCGGTGGTGACAAATGACACGGTGGTGCCCGGTGTCGTCGGGATGGCGTTAAGCTGTGTTATGACAGCGGCGGCTTCCAGCCTCCACCCGGTGTTTCTTCTCAGCCTCACTCTCTCTCCGGCTACCTTTTAATTAAAACTCTCATTTCCCGTGGACCAGTTCATTAACCTTCTTTGCTTCATTTTCACACAGTCGCCACCGAGCAGGGTTTTCACAAGGTTTGGTACTTTTTGTGATCTGATCAAAAGTGTTAGATATTAAGTTATCTATATGACCCAGGGGAAAATAGCCTTCTTCTTCTTCTTCTTTCGGCTTTTTCCTTCAGGTGTCGCCACAGCGAGTCAACTTTCTCCATCTAACCCTATTCTCTGGATCCTCCTCTCTCACACCAACTACCTTCATATCCTCTCTCACTACGTCCATAAATCCAATTTACGGACGAATGCTCCAATTCCAGCATCCGTCTACCAATATATTCTCCATCCCTCCTCTGTCCATGACCCAACCATCTCAGTCTGGCTTCTCTGACCTTCTCTCCAAAACATCTAACATGTGCTGTTCCTCTGATGGACTCATTCCCGATCCTCTCCATCCTGGTCACTCCCAAAGAGAACCTCAACATCTTCATCTCTGCAACCTCTAGCTCTGCCTGCTGTCTTTTGGTCATTGGAACAGCTTCTACTAAAATCTGACCTGCTATCACAGGGGTGTCAAACACAAATACACAGTGGGCCAAAATTCAAAACTGGGACAAAGTCAAACACGTTGATATTTATTGAAAAAAAAAAATCTTCCTCCAGATATAACAATGAACCTTTTCATATCGACCCAAACAAGATTTTTGCTTAAAAAGTAAATATGGAACACGCATAGCTTAACACTATACAATATATAACTTTATATTGCACACATGCCAAATCCTGTTTTCTGCCTAAGTAGCAGGGTGTATTAGCATGAGGTCGCTATGACTACTGTACATTGAGGAGAGGGCGTTTATGCGTCTTGTTGTGATTTTCGTGCCAAAACACCAGCAGAAAATTCTGGGATTTGTAGAATTAGCGATACATGCTCTGCAGGCTATACGGGCGGGCCAGCTCCAAGTCATTGGGTATGGCTTTGCGGGCCAAATATAATTACAGTGCGGGTCAAATTGTCCCGTGGGCCAGAGTTTGACACCTATGTGCTAACAGATTCTTAAATGCAGGATGCTGGATGAAACCGTGAGCTCAAACTCATGTCTAAGGTCTGGATAAATAGATATTTTGTGAGCTGCACCAGTTTGTGGAACAGAAGCTTTACCGCCAACATACCGCCATGTTAGTTTACGCTTTGAGGTTTTCCTCCAATCAGGAGCATTATTCTGACGTCAGCTCCAGGCGGTGGGGTGGCGACCTGCTCATCACTCTCTCCTGACATCAAGAAGGTTCCAGGTTGTCATCCGTTCATCCTTCTGTGCGAGTGTTCATGTTCTCCCCTCGTGCCGGTGCTGGATCGCTTGTCTTCCTCCCACTGGCCAAAAACAGTCAGTGTGTTATTTGCAGACCCACATTTGTCCGTGGCACCAAGAGGCACAGAGTGTATATATATATATTTTATTTTTAGATACTGGCATCATCCCTTTTTGAAACGCCGGTATTGTGACGATCGCTCGTCTTTGCACATCTCTGTTGCCTCGTCTCTGTCACTTGCATGTTGCCCTCTGTGTCAAAGCCCCTCTGGTAGTCCCAGATCTGGACAGATCTGAAGTGACATGTACATCCTCAGGTGTTTGTGTGTGTGTGTGTGTGTGTGTGTGTGTGTGTGTGTGTGTGTGTGTGTGTGTGTGTGTGTGTGTGTGTGTGTGTGTGTGTGTGTGTGTGTGTGTGTGTGTGTGTGTGTGTGGAGGTAGCAGTGTAACCAACGGAATATGTATTTCCCTGCAGGAAACTTTCTGATGATGAGGAGGATTTCCACTCGTCTAATATTCAGTGGCACTCCTTTAGTCACTAGTTGTTCTCTGAGACCACCTGACTCTGTGATCCAGATGGACAAGTTGCCTGCATTTTTTAAATATTCGGAGGCCGAAAAGTATCACATTTTTGAGCTGAAATTTTTGCCAAGGAGACAAACAACACGAGAATTTTTAGTCAGTGCCTTGTGGGGTGTTTTACATAATCTTACAATTACAATTCCTGACCAGCAAAATCTGATTTTCTTCTTCTCCTTTGGTCTTTTCCCTTCAGGGTCTCCACAGTGAATCCACCTTCTCCATCTAACCCTATTCTCTGGATCCTCCTCTCTCACACCAACTATCTTCATATCTTCTCTCACGACGTCCATCCATCTTCTCTTTGGTCTTCCTCCAGACCTCCAATTCCAGCATCTGTCTACCAATATATTCACCATCCCTCCTCTGTCCATGACCCAACCATCTCCGTCTGGCTTCTCTGACCTTCTCTCCAAAACATCTAACGTGTGCTGTTCCTCTGATAGACTCATTCCTGATCCTCTCCATCCTGGTCACTCCCAAAGAGAACCTTAGCATCTTCATCTCTGCAACCTCCAGCTCTTCCTCCTGTCTTTTCATCCTTGTAACAGTTGAATTTCAAAATCTGATACCAATATTAATAAGAATCAGTACCAGGGTAAAAAGAAGGAAGCTAAAGGTAGTGCTTCCAGAATAGTGAAACAAATCAGCATCATTTTTGGGCATTAAACAAAAGTAAAATGTAAATGTACTACAACAGGACCACAACCGATATCTTTTATATAAATGTAAACAAATGCGGCATGGCTGCTCCTGATTGGATAAACCAGGACTAACGTGGCAGCACCTCAGTAAACTTTCACTAATAGAAGTCCATATGGTTCTTGAGATGTGTTTCTAATACAAACGAGAAACAGTTGAATCCGTCTTTATTTTGCGCGCTGACATCTTGCGTCCGTTCGCCGAGCCCTCGGGTCACATGGGTTGGTCACATGACTTGCCATGAGTGTTTCTCCCCCTGCTTCTTGCTCTTTCTGCATCTTCTGGTTTTTGCGCTGACAGTCTTGAGGGCAGATCTGTTTTTCATGACAGGAAACTCATACCTTTGTCAAGAATAATAATCAAGAAATGACATCAGTCATTATATCGCTAAACCTCTTCTATATTGGCATTTTTGGAGGCACTTATTGCGGTGTCATGTAGCCTGGTGACTCCAGTTACGGTTCCCAAACATCCACTCAAAAAGCATCGCGTCTCAAATGGCAGGTAACGCCTCCGGAGGAGAGACTGAGCACATTTGGCCAAGTTCAACACCAGAAGCAACGCTTCCCAAAGGGAATAATTGTTTCAAGCACCTGGAGACACCAAATTCTCATTGTTATTCCAAATGATTAAAAGGGGAAGTTTTTTTTTCGTCACACACACACACACACACATACACACTCACAAACACATTGTATCTATCCTATCCTGGATGTCTCAGTGGTCTTCTGGATTTGCAAGATGAAATAAAAGGCCAAAGTGCCAGTATACAATGTGCTCATCTGCTCTGTAAGCTCCCACCACCGTCTTTTTTTTTTGTTTTTTGTTTTTTTTTCCTCCTTTCCCAGAGACGGATCTGTCACTTTGATGATGACAAAACCAGACAGTTTTTAGTCGTCCTCGACAGTCGCCAGCACGGCACCACCACATTAAACAAATTCTGAAAAGGCTGCTAACAGTCCCTGACAGCTCCATTAGAGGCCCGCTCTATGCATTAGCAGGGCGGGAGGGAGGGGACGCCGCATATGGTATCGAAAAAAATGATCCGCCGAATTCCTCTCGCGCTACATCACTGGCTCGTTTGGAGAATGAGTTAATTGGCTCAGATCGCCGCACAATTTTTCTTTCTTTTGTTTCCCCTCTCGGCTGAATCGTTGCTTAAATTCACGATCACCTAAGAGGCTGCGCGCGGAGCCAGCGAGCGAGCGTTTCTTTTGCTTCCTGGTTACGTTGCTGCGAGCCAGTGCCCTGTAATCATAGCTTCTCTAAAGAGGTAAAGTCATCTGGCAGATGCAGGACGAATATCTCCTCCGCCGAAGCCCAAAGGGAAAGGAAGGGTAGGAGGAGAGATCCGAGGACCACAGGGAAGAGGAAGACTTCTCACCATTCAAGAAGTAATCTAGTCCCTCTTTGTCTTGAGGAACATGCCTGCTTTTTTAAATTTGACAAAAGGGATGAAAACTACGCTCTCAGCCCCGTGTGGGAGCTTGTTTATTCTTAAGGAGTGAATCAACATGCATTTTCAAACAAACACACCTAAAAAAAAAAACAGTGTTTTGTTTTTTGAGTTCTTTTCACGGAGTCAAAACAAAATAAAGCTCCACAAAAACCCAAAGAGTAAATGAATGGATGTGTTTGGGAGCCTTCTCCAGGCTTGGATGTGCAACTGCAGCTGCTAGTTGAGTTTATTTTTTATTTAACTCCGAGATGATGGATCAACATTGTGACAAACCTTTGTTTGAACAGAACCAAACTAAACCAGGTAGTCGTCGCCTCTGGTATTTTAACGCTGCCGCCACTGAAGTTCACCAAACAACCTGGGCAGTTTGTTTTCTTCTTAAAGGTGGAGAAAAACACACACAAGTATTATGATGTGAAGGAACTTGTGTTTGCTAGACTTCAGATGGTATTCAGCCATTTTTCCTCGTTTTATACGCCCGACTTTGTGTGTTCCTTCCCTCCGACCGGCTGTAACTCTATCTGGTCATGTTTGGTCTGCAAGGAATCTTAGACACACGTGGTGACAACCACATCAGGTCCATGTGGTGGTTTGGAGACGTCAACAGTAACATGTTCACATGCTTTTTATTTTAAAATACTCTTCTTTACTCTTTTGCGTTGAAAGTACCTTTCGCAAGGTGAGTCATATTTGAGACAGGATTTTTATGAAATCCTGTCTTAAAGGAGTTTTGAGAGGAGTTTACTTGGGTGCACTTTTTCGTTTTGAATGCAACTCATTCGGCGTCTTCGGTTTTGGTTTTGGTGTCGCCTCTGATCTGGCTCAGAAAACCATGAGGTGGGGAAATCCTTTTTTTTTGTTTGCGATCAGGGAGGCGGCAGCAGCCCATAGATGTCAACAGTGTGTCTGTCTGCCCTGTGAGTTGTGTGTGTGTGTGTGTTACCGGCTCGCAGGTGTTGCTGAAGTAGGTGAAGATCGGCTATGAGATGATAATGACTGAAGGCCACGTTGGCAAGAATGTCCCACAGATATCACTGCAGACAAACCCGTCGCCACTCTGCATGCAAACTAGCTCATGCTTGGACAAAATGGCCTGTTCTCCTTGATAGAATTAGTTCTTTTCCCCGGTTTGGTTTGTTTTTGGTTTATTTTCTCAGGGCAGTGATGTAGCACTCATTCATTCATCCCGTCTGAAAAGCAGGTTATTTCTTTGTCATTCCAATACCAAGTTAGCTCTGGACCGCAACAGGCTTCGCAAGGGGTTCTAAACAAAGATTTTGGGCGGCGGAAGCTGGTACTTAGTCACCTCTCACCAAGTCGGCGTCTCCAGCCCGGCTGAGCAAATTGCAGTGAGAACACGATCCTGGAGGTGTCGGCTATCTGGGCGCGTTGGGAGGATTAGTTTGCTGTTTATCTCTCCATGGCCACCCTTGGGATAAGAAACTATGATCTAAGATCACCACTCTTCCCAAGAGATGCCATACATGTCCTAATGCCCTTTATTTTACAGTCACAATTTAACTATAGGCGGGATTAATAAGTCACATATTAACTCTATGCGGGTGAATACGTAACTAGCTGCATTTCTTCAGGTCAAAGCTGCACTCTTCATCCGCTGAGAGGATTTATATGTGGTATTTGTTCAGATTTCACCACATGGCTCTCTTGACTCAAGACCAGGAACCTGAATAACAGAGTTACGAGTTGAGTTGTTTGGGTCTTTAGAAGCAAAATGTACATTTTCTGTTTAAACAAATAAAATCACTGACTTGCAATTGAAATGTAGGACAGTATTTTACTACAAATATAACAGTTTTACAATTTTGATCTCATGATCACATTGTGTCGACTGGTTTCAATTAAAGGGGGAAACCTAAAAAAATAGTCTAAATTTCCCTTTGAAGTGTAAAGAAAAAGAAAATCCAGTCTCTGCTTTACAAAGAAAGTTTAAGGGTGATTTTTGTGTGGATTAGTGTGGTGATAATCTGTCAGGTTCCCCTCCCTTCCAGTGGGCGAGGCAGGTTTCACGTGGCTGGACCGGCCAGGCCAGTGACTTGTCAAGGTCAAAATGACTGCGATGAATTTCTGATCACCGATCCCCAGAAGCATTCTCATAAAAGTGGATCTCAAGACCTAGATCTTGCCTTTACTTTAATAAACAAAAACCCCATCTCAATTTTCACTCGCTGAAGTTGTGGCAGCTTCTTGCAATGTTGCATATTTCCTTTTTTTTTTTTTTTAAACTACTCTTACCTAAACAATCCTCCTTCCATCACTCGTGGTCGGTCATTACGTCACCCGGTGGTTCTTCAGCCGGTTGAAAGTTGAACCTCCTGAACCCCCAGCCATATTTGGCCCGTGGCGATTATTGACGTCTGCTGGAAATGTGAACCCGATGGTTTTCCCGTCGTCACTCGGTGGCACCTACCATCTCCTTCTATGACATCAGTAGCTCCACCTGCAGGTTTTCTGAAAGGGATAGCATGCTGAAATACCAGAGACAATTCTACTGACAGGGCCGCTTTACACTTCTCAGTTAATGTAACAGTCACAATCTTAAAAACAAGAGGCGTGTTAGCATAGCTTTAAGTTAAGAAGTCCTAGTCCCGTAACAATGACCAAATTTGGTCCTTCATGCCGGTTGTTTGATATTATTGCAGTCTTAGCATTCCATCACTGAAAAGACTGAATCAACAACCGATAGATGAGCTCCAACAAAAGCAGAAAAAGGAAACCCGGTAGACAAACACTGGGCAGAGATGGTATTTGTTTGCGGTTCGGACGGATGGGAACAATGAAGGACGTCCTGATCAGTACGGGGCGTCCAGAAAGAGGAGCGGATGGTGGAGCTTTGGGCAGAACAGCCCAGCTTGTACCATGCCAAGTCTCCAACGTACCATAACGTAGCAGAGCTGGAAAAGTGACAACAATAATGATAATAATTAATAATAGAGGGCAGCACAGTGGAAAAGGGACCTTTCTGTGTGGAGTTTGCATGTTCTTCCTGTGTCTGCATGGGTTTCCTTCGCGTTTCTCCGCGTCACAAAAACATGCAGGTTAATCAGACAAAAATTGTCCTGGGGAAATTGCCCTGAATGAGTGAATGAATGAATGAGTGAGTGAGTGAGTGAATGGTACTTGTCTATATATGTGACCCTGTCATTGGCTGGCAACCATTCCAGGATGTACCCCACCTCTCGCCCCATCACAGCTGGGATAGACTCCAGCTTCCCCATGACTCTGAGTGGAGGATAGGAGGCAGAAGATGGATGGATGGATGGATAAAAACAATTATAATTATAGCACATATTTTTTGAAGGTGCCTCGTTGATGTTGGAGTTACTTCACCTTCTTTTGATCTCATTTTTATTTTGCCTTCATTTTCTATATATATTCATTTACATATTGTTGTTGATGATCTGCTCTAGGTTGCTATGCTACCCCCTGTGCCCTCCATTCGCCCCTCTAGTACAAATAGTTCTTCTGATTCTGGATTACTATTATTGGACTGAACTAGCAGAGGCTCAGCAAGTACCCGCTGGCAAAAAATGCTGAAAGAATCTAGTTGTAGTTTTCCATGAGTCTTTTCAAAATCTTTGCAAAGTCATTATATGTGAGACAACAGTCTTTGGACTGAGCCTAGTCTCAGCATAGTAAGACTACGATAAGACTTAAGACTCTAAAAACTAGTCTGGAGACATGAGCTGGTGTGAGTTGATCGTTTTCCTGGAGTCTTAACTAAATCTTAAGTCTTAAGGCACAAGCCCAGCTTACTGAGCTCAAGTGAAGTCATACTTACATAAAGTCTGCTCTCGCAAAAACATAGAAAACATCTTTTAGCATCGCCCCGATTCCATGGCTGGTATTTCAGTCCTCAAAATGATGCACTCCTGCATCTGTTTGTTTGCACCGTGTGCGCACGTGTGTGTTTATTTGTGTGCGTTAGCAGCGCGAGTGACGTCATGGAAGGGAAAGAAGTGGCCGCGGTTCCGGAGAGTGGCTTTTTTGCTTGGAGGCTTACTCAGAGTTTCCCCCCATGGTTTGAAGACGATGCGTTTGAGCGCACTGAGCCGTCCACCCGGAGCTGCTTCAGCTTCCATCACGGCCGCAGGTCGATAGCGATCCTTCTCCAACCGAGACTAAGAAACGCAGCCGTTCCAGAAACACTTTCAAGGTATGTTTTCTGTCATTTCTGCCAAGCAAGCGACCCGGGTGGAGTCTCAACACAGAGGCCGAGCCAGTCAGCGGGGTTGCAAGGAAGCACGACTAAAACGTTACAGCGCCGTCCATCTGAATCAAACTCCGCTCCGTCAGCATCGCCATTTTCTCTGGCAAGAGTGGTTGAAACAACAATTTCAAAAGTTGACTTTGGTCTACGGGGGAGATGAATCTGAAGAGCGCTTCTTTGATCGTCGAGCTCCACGATAGATCCGTCCGATGAACCGTCCGCGGGGCGAGACGATACGCTCTCCAGCGCCAAGGTGCCACCCCGGACATTTAAAACCAGTTGTCAGCTGCCGTGTAAAGTAATATTTGGCTGTGAGCATTAAAGGGCCATCTGGCCGGCCAAGTCGCTGTGGCGCTGAGGCCTCTTAATAATAAGCCTAACCCTCCTAGATACACAGCAACTTCCCCCGACCGAGACAAAACGCAGGTCCAAAGATGAAGCTGCCGATTGGGATGGTGGGGAAGCGTTACCCTATATCCTCTCCGCGGCCGACTGCCCCCATTTCTAAACCCCTCAGTCGTGTCGCGCTCAGGAAGTCGGGGTCTCGGCGTCTCTTTTGGGGGCAGGGGACAGATCGACGGGCTCTGAGGCGACAGAGCGAGCAAGACACCCAAACGGTAGCCGGCGCCGCCGTCGCAGCATTTCCGTCCTCCAGCGATCTCCACCCATCAGTCTCTCTGGTTCTTGTTGATCCCTTTCTCACATCTCCAACCGCCTTATCGTGATTGGACCATCAGGAATTAAAAATGCAAAGTGAGAGCTCCAGGGGTTCTCCTCTGGCAGGCTCACACTCAGGACACTCCTTTTTAATTCAATATGCATGGATCGGTTTATCCGTCCCCGGCGTACAGAGAAGTCCCCGCCAGATTGTCGCGAATTTTAAAATGAAGACAAGCATACATTTACGGCGTTGTTCGAATCTGTCGAAGCAGCTGTGCGTCCGTGACGCGGGAGCAGGTGCTCGCTCAGGATAGACGACTCAGAACGGGAACCTGCGGTCGAGTGAAGCTCAAGAATCTGGTCATGGATCATTTGCAGATCACTCCAGTACCCAGAGGTGTCTTTGTGCCATTTTTTTCCTCCCTGGTTCCACAGAGGACGAAAGCTCTGGGAAGACTTTGGAAATAAGTTGCTCGATATAAATGCTAAGCGAGGTCTCCGTCTCGCCGTCTTGCCGTCGGCCTGTCTGTCCCTCACACACCTTTTCCTGGGATTCCGTCTCTTGCGAGACAAGAAAAAAAAGACCGCTTGAGACAGGATGGAAAATTACAAATAAACAATTACGACAATTTCTGTGACCTGGCCAAGAACATGGAAGGCTCAACACAGAGGCCACCTTAAAATTGGAGCGGGTGGATCCACAAACAATTAAATAAATCGAGTTTTTGAAGCATACAATTCTGACAGACGCTCAAGTGGAACGACACTGTGACATGAGTTGTGTGATTTGTCATCACTTGATGGATTTTGACCTTTAAAAAACACGGCACGCGGCAGAGATGCATTTGATGAGACTCACAGTCGACCTTTGCCCTCCACTACAAACTGCTAGAATTCTGCAGCTAATCCTAATCCCGTGGGAACAAGGCTCAAAAACCAGCAAGTAAGACGAGAAAGACGGCGCTTTCTTCTGCTGTAGAATTGAAGGGGTCATATTTGGGAGTCACTGGGAGTGCACGGGAATAGAATTCATCCCAACCGGCGGATGGAGTGTTTGCTTTCTGCAGTGTTTCAGTATTTTCTGAGCACACCTTGACGCTTTCGTCATTTTGACCGGCGTTACTGCTTAAGATGGTGGCAAGGAACGGGCTGAAGGCCCTCCAGGACGCCACGGTCCCGTACCGTGGCACCGGGAAGGCGGGAGCATGAAAGCTTGGCGGCGGCGGCGGCGGCGGCGGCCGTCTGTGCAGATGGAAGCGAAGACACATGCTGTACCTGGTGAAAGCAGGTTTTCACATCCTGTGCGGGTGACCGGCGAGGCGAGCTGGGCCGGAGCAGCTGGCGGCGAGCAAACATGTTTACAAACACCCGCTCGCCGCGCCTGGCTTGGCTGGCTTTACCTTGTCTTTTGTTGGATTTTCTTGACGTCCCTCATTATAGAGCGACCCTCGGACTAACAGTTACAGCTGATTTTTACTTGAGTTTTCAATTTCCCCAAAAAATCTTGAGGAAATGAAATTTAGCGAGTCTTTCATTCTGGGCTCTCACACACACACACACACACACACACACACAGTCAAACTTGACTTCATCTGACCTTTTTTAATGTACATTTTGCAATAACTGCATATTTTCCCCTCAGATTTAATTTGGCCTTTATGGGTTTTTTTTGTTTGTTTGTTTTTTTTATTTTTATGACCTACAGATGCCAGCATTTCTATTTAGCACTGACAACATGTGGCGTCCGGATGTAATGACATTGAATTACCTCTATCGGGGTCAAATTGCCAAATTTGCCCCGGAGTGCCGAAGTATAATTCTGTAATTAACTTTGTGAACCAGACTGTCACTTTTTGAGCCGGGCTTTAATCGAGTGAACGGCAGGAAACACAAACGTAATCATGTTTGGTTTTTTTTGTCTTTTCTCTAGTACAATAGCGTGTCGGTGTCAGGCTAGAATTGATTCGGGCCCCAGGAAATGTTGATTTTCCTATTTTATCGGTGCCCTCAAGCCCTGCGTATTCTTATTCGCGCCAAAGCTGACGCGGATGGCGTGGGCATTGATTTTTAGGCGGCGCTGGGGTTGCATCACCAACAGCAGCCGCTGAGGGGACACTGGAGGTCTAAACTCAGCAATATTGCTGAAGCCGAGAATAATGTCATTTCGTGTCTGCGGAGGTTCTCAGTCGTCCAGGTCGGTGAAATCTTGTTGAAATCTTCTTGTCGTGGCAGCTGGATTTGAGTTTCTTTGCTTGAAGATGTTTCGCCCCTCATCCCAGAGGCTGGTTGATTTCATGCAAAGGCCTCTCAGAAGTGAAGAAGCCTCCGGGATGAAGGGGGAAACATCTTCAAGCAAAGAAATTCAAGTCCAGCTGCCACGACAAGAAGATTTAAGCAAGAATGTCGTTTTGTCTGAAGTCAAACAGCATAGGAGTATTAAAGATCCTAAATTAGACGGGACATCAGACCTGGAACTGCTGTTTGGGTTTCGATGTAGCAGGGAGGATCTTTTTGAAGCGGTCCACCTCCAGCAGCGCCCGAGACGATGCCATCGGTTATGGAAACCGGCCTCTCCTATGCAGGCAGGATTTGACGCACGAGTTCAAAATCAGCCTCGAGGGATGAAAACATGGTTGTCGTGACGGTTTGGCCTCCGTCTCCTGGCTGTTGATTGTTTGATTTTGCTGCTTTTGATCCTAGAAAGATGCAGAGATTTGCTGGAAACAGAATCCAGAAAGATGGGCGCTGGGCATCTGCCATGGGAAACGCAAACCTCAGACCTTTTGACCTCGATCCAGGTCTGACGTGTCGGCCGAGACGTCGTGATCTCCGGCCCTTTCTTTCTCTGTGAGGCTTCGCCGAGCTTCCGTGTTGATGCCATTTCTTTACCCGATTTTTTTTTTTTTTTTTTTTTTTTTTTTTTTCCTCGCGTTGTTTCTCTCACCCCCCTTTTCCTCTTTTCCCCTTTTTACATAACCGTGCCGAGGCACAAACCGGGGCCCGTAAAATTGGATTATCACCGGAGCGACATTTTTCGAATTCTCTGTTCATCCGTCCCTTTGGGAGCAGAACAGAGGCGCTCTCACCTCAGATTGTCCGGCTTACGGGCCGCCCCGACCCGTCCTGGACAGCCTCCATCCTGGAGGTCCTGCCGTCTCCTCGGCCTCCTCGGCCTCCCGGTTCCTCGCCTGCCGTAAACTCGGCCCGGACACAGATAAGGTAGAATTCCCTGAGCTGAGAGGTTTAAACCACGATGAAGAGTGTTGGATGACGCAGCGGTGGGCGACGCATGAAAAGAGACTTTTTTGGGTTGTTTTTTCTTTTTTTTTTTGTGTTGGATTGCCAGCTTTTCTCTGTCTCTATGTGTCTCTCTTCCTCTGTCACTTGCTTTCATGCTGTCTCTTCCCCCCTTCTCCTCCTCCTTCCCTCTATCCCGTCTTTGTAACCCAATCGCAGTGCTCATCCCCAGGATCCTTCTGCGAGGATTAATCAGTTTTCCATTCCTGGAGAGATTATTCAAATACTGTTACATCTAGAGCCAGAAGAAGAAGAAGAAGAAGCAGAAGAAGCACAGAAAAGACAAGTCCCAATTTGCTTCTCTTTTCTCCACTTTCTTGAGTTGTGTTACTACAAAGCCCCTACTAAGTGCTAATTAAGAAATAATTTGTAATTTTGAATCCATCTTGGTCGTTTTTAGGTTATAATTTCATGCAGACACTTGTATGTGAATAGATTAAGTTTTTGTTTATTTCACATTTTGATGACACTTTTTTAATTCGATAGTGTCAATTTAAAAGTGTGTTTTTCTATGACTTGTGTACAGTGGAAATGGAATCGTGGTATTCCATACGACCGGAAGAAAATCCATAATCCGGCGTCACCGTTGTAAGACAGTGACATATATTAGTCGCAACCACATATTGACAAGACAATATCGATGTTATTCCAGCCACATATTGATCACGCTATTTGGTGGCACGAGTGAAATGCGTCCTCTCATCCTGGCAGAATATTCTACCACAGCCAATCCTTGCCATTTCAATCAGTGACACAGAAACGTAAACAGTGTGTTTACAAAAGAAAAAAAAAAAAAACGCAGTGATTCAGACTCCACACACACACACACACACACACACACACATTCTGCAGAGAGAGCTGGAATAACGGTCTTATTTTATCACCTGAGGCGCTTCCAGCCATCCCAGTCGGCCACATGTTGTCAGACGTGACCTACATCAGACGCATCTAAGGAAACAATCCGCCGGCAGCCATTTGGATGGATTTGTTTATGTGTCTTTCATCGTGCAAACATTAAAATGACCTCGCCGGAGCGGCGACACACACACACACGCATACGGCGTGGGTTCGAGGCCACCCAAAAGGCAGTGGCGGCACACTGACACTTTTATTTAAAGTTGTTAGATTCATAACAAAGCGGTCTAACGGACCAACCTTTTGCGCTGCCTGTCGTCTGCCTTAAATCGCAGCTCGGTGTTCGGTCGTGGAAAAGGGGGGAGAGACATATTTTCCATGTAGAGTAAGAACAGTAAACCGGAGCGTGGCGCACAAACATAACAATGCACGTTGTGTTCGAACTGTTTCTTTTTTTTTCTGTGTGTTTTAGATCAGCAGAAAAGACTGCATTTGCGCATTGGATGGTCATATTGGTGGCCGTGATTTAGAGGCCCTGCCATGTAGGCCATCAAATTTTAATGACCCAGAAATATGTTTGTAGAGGTGCTGATGCAAAGAAACACGGTGCTTATTTTTACGTCTATTGGCGCCACTAAACCCTCGATCCTGCTTTTCAACTCCCCCGTTTTCTCCTCATCCATCACAACCTGGTAATATTCACCATCTCAGTTATGTACCGCTTCCTCCGTCCCCGCTTTCCGCCTCCTTTTTACCGCTGCTGCCGAGAATTAGCGGCTCCATCTTGGTCCTCGCCCTCCCCTCCCCCCCGCCGGCCAGCGGACAAATCCGCCTCACATGACCCAAACCCAAGCCCACCTGCCAGCCTTAGACGTTCCCCTTCGCTGCCCCGGGTACAGCAGCTCGCTCCCTGTCCTGCACAACTGTCACCACTCTTTTCTGTCTGCGACACACACACACACACACACACACACACACACACACACACATACAAATGAAAAGTCCTGTTTGACAAAGACAACCCCGTCGTCGGTCTGTAAGTAGCTCAAGTCCTTTTCTTCGGCAGTCTGCCCACATGACATGGAAAGAACCTAAAGACGCTGAGCGTTTTCCATTTCATGGAAAACACATTCGTGATTCAAAGCAAAACCTAACGTTTGTGGAAAATCGTACATTGACTTTTTCTTTTCGTAAGAAATCAAGAGGCTGCATGAAAATGAAATATATTATCCGAGTAGGTTGTTAAAATCACCTGAATATAAGACGGAAATAAAGTTATTTTTGATCGAACCAGAAATCAGTTTAAGTTTTGCTGTTAATTATATTCCATGAAAATTAACAAGGAATGCACTGAAAAGTAGTTATAATTCAGTAAAAACAACAGAAATAAAAATCACAGGGGGAGAAATGCCCTTTAAATGAGTTTTCCAGTGACCTGGATTTTTTTTTTTTCACAAGTTGAGATGAAAAATTAGAAACTTGTTGCAAACAAACAAACAAACAAGCAGTTTGAAGAAAATTAGAAAAAACAAATTAAAGTAGAATACAATTAGCGGTACATGAACATGTGGAGGAGGAGCAAAAGTCTACAAAGTAAACCAATGATACATTCAGTAGCGTACATGTATTTACCAAAGCACTTGGTTTTTATTCCTTAAATTTACTAAATTGTTTAGCTGCGGTCCAAACACTCAAGGAAAGAATCTTTTTTTTTTCTTTCCCCGCTGACTTGTTGCCAGGGCTCTGCCGTGTCAGACCAGGTAACAACCAAGTCCGCTGCAGGGTCGACGGGTTTAGTCAGGTGACCCGTGTTAGTTCAGGTCAACCACTCTGATGAAGGCAAGATGGCAGAAGTAGTTGAGAGGTTTTAAAGAGTTATATCATGTGTTTCCATTCGGCCTGACCGGCGTTATGCACCAGCCTTTCCCTGCGTGCATTCCTGCCGGTCAGCTTTGGCCTTCGTGTTGGTTCTGACAGATTTGCAAGGGTTGGAAATGGACGAATCGCTTGATTCTGGACTCGGAGCTGCAGTTCAGCCCTGCGCAGAATAGAAGTACTGTCATATAGAGATGTACAATGGCAGATTTTTAGCTTTTCTGCAAGTAACAACCCCCCCCCCAACATTATACACACACTTGACATTCCTGGAAATGTTCGCATATGTTGTGCACCCACTTTGCACATGTACACAAACGTTGTTCACAGTAAATACACACACACACACACACACACACACACACACTGCCTCCAGTGCTCTGAGAAGTTACTGCTGGTAGCAGGAGTTGTTGGAGAAGTCAGTAGAAGTGTGGCGCTGCCTCAGAGAGGCAGAATAAAATGAAAGCAAAAAAAAAAACAGCGGTGCCATAATGCACTGACAACAAGGCCTATTTCCAAAATAAGAGGGCTCTATTGATACATTTTGGCGAGATAATTTCAGGAAAGACTTTTTTCAAAATGAGATCTATTCCTATGTGTTTTGATGTGATTCGTGTTTCCTCGGCAACCCATCACATTAAAATTTAAGACCAAACGAAGGTTCCCCCTCAAACAGCAGAGAACAAGGCTTGATTAAGGCTGAGTAAAGTAAAGCACAACATGGATTTATTATTTCTGAAGAGTCGTGAGTCCTCGTTCACATGTCCAATATTGTGTTTTAGTCTCTGGGAAGCTTTGGGGAAATATCTTACCTAAGTACCTTTAGTTTGTCCCTCAGGCAAAGTCTTCCTCCAGTTGAGGCTCATTAAGGCGCCTTTTTGGCTTTACCCCTTGCCCTTTGTGTCTAGACCAAGGCTTTTACGGTGATTACTGTCACAGCACAGCTCACACACCCTTAAGTTATTGCGATAAAATTTCACAAATATTGCTTTCACATCAAATGGCGTCTCTAATATCATTGGTCGAACATTAGCCGTCCCCGTGTCCGTCGTATTTTCCCTGATTTGTGTGACAGCGCAGTGTTCTCCGTCTGTAGAATTGGCAGAATATTTCCTCTCTGCGGTCCTACCTGGATGCTTCTATGTACTTTTTGCTACCGGCGCCGCCAGCGACCGTTTGCGTCCGAAAGGCCACCTGCCGTCCGTGCTGACGGCGCAGGGTCCGCCTTCAGTCACTTTCCAGAGAAAAAGTGATTCCTTTACGCCATCCTGAGATTTTTTTTTTTATTTTTTTTTCCCTTCAATGAGGGGAAAAAAAAGAAGAAGAAAAAAAAAATTGAGATTAAAATTAGCTTGGCTTCATGTGGCCATCTGGCCCTTGGTTTGTCCAACAGCTTGTGGCTCACGGCGCTGCTCTGCTTTATCGTGCTGGGCAGGTAGTCAATAGTCTGTTTATCCAGTAATATCTGCTGAAAAAGCCTGCTGTTACTGGAAACAAAGACAATGAGATTTTATTTTGAGGCGTGGGGGCGCCGGGGCAAAACAAGGAGGCGAAAGACGGCGTGCCACGCCAGCGTCGGCGGATCGTTCACCGCGACCCCGTTGGACAGGAAATGAATTGATCTGTAAGATCTGTAAGATTGATGAGCGCTGCTTTAAATGATGTATCACGTAAAAGGCCAGACATCTGGTTCTGGTTCCAGCCGCTGCAGCGCGAGGATTTGCTGCCTTTTTACTGATTTATTATGGATTGAATATTTTAGGCTCGGTTTTGGAAAAATTCTCGATAAGCAGATGTTTCCCCCTCACTGGTAGTTTTAGGTTTTCGGCAACTCTGCGTTCTTATTTATTTGTAGATATTTTTTAAAGATGGATGTGCATCATGGCGGGAACTACTGGAAATTGAGGCCGTTTGGGACGGAGTAAATTGTTTGTGATCAGGATTTATCTTCTTTTTCAAAGGTTTCTTCATGCGAGGAAGCTTCCTAGAGACCAACCCTTCTCCCGGACCTCGATCCCATCAGCAGATATAAAAGTGTCCGTCTCTCAATATTAAACTTGGCCCGACCACATCCTTATTATGACACCGTTATTGTGAATTTTAACAGTAGTTTGGAGTACATCAGTCCTGCTAATAAACAGGAACGTCTTTTAATCCACGACTTGCATGGTACTGCCAGTGTTTGCTGTGCCTCTCCACGGCGCTCTAAATGACCGGCGTTTCACACTGTCCGTCATCCGAGCACCAATGAGGCGCCGCTTTTTCACAAATACGCCGTCATTTTCCAACGACGACGGAGAAATCGGAGGAGACGGGTCTGCGTCGATTCCATTCAGGCGGCTTCTCTTGCCGCCTCAGGACTGACGTGACCCGCAGTCACGAGACGTGAACCCGTGACACAGCAGAATGGACGTATCTGGCCTTGAATAATGTTACAGTAACTTCAAAATATTACAAATATCTCAGCAAAAAGGAAGTCTGAATGAATTGGACTCAAGTCACGGTCATGTCACGCTGGACTCGGCGTCACACTTGAATTCTTCATTATGTTAAATGTCCTATTTGAGTCCCGCTTTGGTCTCCGTCGGCGTGAATCACGTCACATGTATAAACGGGATTATGTGTCACAAACACAGCGTCGGCCTGAGCGCGTCGAGGCGCATGAAAGGGAAAGCGCATGAAAAGAGTGTGTGGCGTTGAGCCTCATGCTACACAATCCCTAGCGGAGTGTTGCAGAAACGCACGGCTGCCGGAAAAACATCTTTTCCCTGTTGTGATTTGTGCGCTATGTGGCGGGAACACGGGGCGCTCCGTGCACTCCCGGGCAGAGCGCTGCATTTCCCCGCCGGTCGTCGTCCTCGTGCTGCAGACCAGAAGCATGCAGCCTGTCAGCGACACCGCCGAGCCCAAACATGATGTGACCTAAATAAACCAGTGTTTAATGACAGAGAGGCAGGGAAGAGTCAAGCAATCCTTTTCCCTTTCGCCCGAGCAGCGTTGTTTTCAAACACCTCACTCCACTTCAGGCCGTGACATGTCACACACACACACACACACACACACACATGCAAACACAATTTCATTTTCATCGCAACACAGGCAGATATTTTGCTCCCGTCTTAAAGCAGCACTTTGAGTCGACCCACGTGTCACACACCTTTAATTACCCTGATCGCCTCCAGCAAGGTTGTTGAAACATCCTTCTTTTTTTCTTTTTTATCGATGCATTCAGGTTGTTCCTATTTCAGTTTTTCACGCAGACGCGACCGTGACGTTTCCGCGGGCTGCATGTACCGATGCTGGCCATGGAGCGATACTATACAGAGTGGACCAGAGTCTCCATGAAGCCGCTGTGATCTCGGGCCGCTCGCTTCCATCTAATCTCTGCACCGGAGGAGATAAGGAAACGAGAAAAGCCACATGAAGTGAAACTGGAAGCCGCCATCAAGCCGTCTCTGTCATTCTGCGACTCGTCTTCGCCGGTTCGCCGCTACAACACCAACACCGTGTTTCGCCGAGGTTTCTAAGACATGTCCAGCAGATGGGCTCTCGTGTGTGAATTGAAAATAATGGCACCGCACACGAGGTATGTTCTTGTGTTTGTTTGAAATGTACAAATAATTGCCAGTGGTTGAAAGATGTGGAGAATGCCAGATTAATGCAACAAACTGGTTTGTCTCTTTCACGTCAGTAATGCAGGCTACTGCCTCCTTCTGCTACAGAGTCATGTCATACGCCGTGCTGCCAACCCTTAAAAACACCCACCTTTTTGGGACATAAAGCATTGCCTGATAATCTCACAGGTCCTGAGAGGAGATCCCAAAAACCCAAATGATGCAATAACATCTTCTGCATGTTGCAAAGTTAGTGTGTCCTTCTCCGGTACGTTGAGTTACCCCCTCGTGCAGCAGTTATTGCAACTAAACATTTGTTGGAATTGTTGATTACACCTGCATATGGAGGCATTATCGCCCAGTTCTGTGAACAGAAAAGCCTCGACTTCTGGATGTTGGTGGGTGTCCTCACTTGAACCCCTTGCTGCAGGTCTTTCCAGGATATCATGATGGGATGAAGGTCAGCACTTTGACTTGGCCGTGGTAGAACATTCACTCTATTCTTCTCTGACCGTTCCGTGGTGGAACAACCTGTGTGTTGAGGATAGTTGTTTTGCCGTGTGACCCGCCGTCTCGTGAGATTCAACCTCCGGACAGATGTCGTGACATGTTCCTTTAGAAGTCTCCTCTAGAAGGATCCTTGTGCTCCAAGGCAGTGATTGTCCTTCTCTATATGCTTCTCATTTAAGCAAAAAAAAAAGTTCTGTTTTGGTTTCTTCCGTCCAGCCGCCAATCATTCATTCAGTATCCGTCACGTTAGATGTTGATCCATGTCTTTTGGCGGAGGTGCTGGCTTTCACCCGCCAGTGGTGGACTCATGAACATCACCCTTTGCCGACGTGAGATGGGCCTTCAGTCCCTCAGAAGTTACCCCGGGTTCCTTTGTGGCCTCTCGGACTCTTACAAGCCCGGCCGTTTGGGTTATGGCTTCTGGCTCGGGTAGCAACCGTCTTAAATTTCCTCCATTTGCACCCACTTGTTCTGACTGGATCGGTGGCGGAGTTGAAACTTTTTCTGAGGTCCTTAGACATCTCCTTCGTTCCAACCCTGATACACATCCACCATTGTGTTACCTGTGACCTTTAAATGATATCAGAATCCGAAGGATTCTCTCATTTCAGCCACGCCCAACTGCCGTTGGATCATTGTTTCCTAATAAATCCACGACCAGATCCAATATTCCTTTTGCATGTTTGCTGAATGGCTGCTTCGAGGATTGGTTTGAGAATAAGGGAACGCCAAATTCCAAAGGCTTCACAGACTTTGAAGCACATCTGCAAGTGTCAGTGTTTGTGTTTCATTCAAGGGTCGCCTTCTCCAGGGGACGTGAGGGTCTCCGCTATTAACGCCAAGTGCTATTTCTGCATTGGATTCTCGTCTCAGCTTATTGTGAACCGTCTTCTGCTGGCTTGAGCCTAATGGTTGTCTTGGTTGCAGAATGAAAACTGAAAGTTGGAAGGAAATTTTAGGAGTTTTACAGGAGTTTTACAGGAGTTTTACAGGAGTTTTACAGGAGTTTTACAGGAGTTTTACAGGAGTTTTACAGGAGTTTTACTGGAGTTTTACTGGAGTTTTACTGGAGTTTTACTGGAGTTTTACAGGAGTTTTTCAGGAGTGGCAGGGCGCTCCAGTCATCTCACCTAAGTATACGGTGGTCGTCTGACCGTTTTTTTCCGAGTCTTGGGTTCAGACAATATAAAAAGTGTTTGATTTTATCGCAGGTCTTCCAGTCTTTACACCGACGTAACACAATCAACAACCGATAGCTGAGCTCTGACACAAGTGGAAAAGGAATCCTGGGGGACGAGCAATGACCGGAGCGGTGTTGGCGGCACAGACGGTATTTGTTGTCGGTATGGATGATCGGGAACAGAGGAGGACGCCTCGATCAATGGAGTGACGAGTGACCCCGTAAAATGCACACCGAATGACCGAAAACTGTTTTAATGACTTAAAACTCAAAAAAACAGTCTTTAGATGTGAGCAGGTGTGAGATAATAGTTGTCGCGCGTGTTTGCCAAATCTTTTCAGTCTTCTGATGTATGGACGGCTCGAAACGTCACATCGGCAGACCCTAAACCGCAGAGCCTCACCCGCTTCCTCACCCGGTCCGGTTCTGGCCAACGCTTTGTCGGCTCTGAGCTCCTAACTCGTGAATTCGATGCCGCACCATATCGGTTGACTCCGCTCTGACGACAGCCGTTCAGGAAGAGCCTCAAGTAATGTTTGGCATTCCGACGGCAGCATAAACATCCACAGAGTCTTCGCCACCTATCGTGCAGGGGTTAGTTTGGCCGCCGCCGCAGTATAAACCGGACTTTAAGGGTCACGTGGAAAAGGTGGCACTCCTGCCAGAACCTGTATTTGGCCGTTGTGTCACAAGTTTAACAGGGTTTTTAGAACGTGTGGTTTGGGCTTCACTCCTTGCAGGTGTCGGAGCTGCAGCCTGGACGGGCAGATAAGAGGCACTGACCTCAGACACACACGACGCCTCGCCATTACTGACTCACAGGACCGCTTGCATTATACAAACACACAGCTTGTGGGTGTGTGTGTGTGTGTGTGTGTGTGTGTGTGGCTGCAGACAGTCAGTTCTCCAGGATTAGAGAGCTCTAATCCCACCAGATCCTCATCAGCTCAGAAGTTAGTGGGCCCAAGTTGTGAGCAGAGTTTTCTGCGTTCATGTGTTCAAAGTTGACCGCGTGATGAAGACGAAGACACAAACCAGACTCCCGGTGATGGATGCACCTTTCACCTCTAGTTTACATCAGCAACTTTTAAATTGGATCGGTGCCTTTTTTGGGCCTGTTAATCTGCCCTCTCGCACCAAGGAAACGTAAAAGTGCTGTTTTAAAGCACAGAGCTTTTAAGGTTAATTAACCCAGTTATTTTGTTTTTTTTTCAAGTCTCCACAGAAAGGACAGAGCCTCCTCTGTCTCTGTAAAAACAAATAAATTAGATATAAACAAAAAAATGATGTAACTCAAAGTGAAATCAAAATAAGGATCCTTACTTTTTCTCTTTTAGCCATTTTAAAAATAACATTTGAGCATCTTTAGTCCCTTTTTCTTTTAAATCACTTCATTGCTGTGAAATCATTGGAAAACTCAAGACTGAACTGGTATTTTGTTTGACTTTGGCCAAATATTATCTGAAAATGAAAGCTCAAGAATAAGAGAATAAGAACCACTTTATTTATCCCGAAGGAAATTGTTGTGCCAGAGTTACAAGTAAAACATAACAATGATGAAATAACAAGACGACAGCAGCCGGACGTCGTGACTTTTGTACCGAAGCCTCTGAATGCAGACTTTCCGGATCGTCTTTACAGAACGGTATGAACGGGTTCTTTCGCCTCAGGCTCCCGCTCTGATTGGGACACGGGACACTTCTTTGCGGAATATACATGTTCGAGCCGTTGCCGCGTGGGTTCTCCGGTTTCCATGAGCAGCCCAAAAACATGCAGGAGTGTAACTGGAGACCCTGAGTTGGCCGAAAGCTTGAGCGAGAGAGGGAATGTTTGCGTCTCTGCATGTAACCCTGTGACGGACTGGCTGTGACACCGGACCCGACGGGAGCTGATGCCGTTAAAATGAACTTAATAACCGAATAAAACCTAAACATCATTTTCTCTTAACAGCTTTGTCATTTCATGGCTCTCTCTTGACAATCTCTAGCTCGAGATCGCCGATGTTATTTAATAATTCATCCTAGACTTGTTCCCGCTTTTAACATTTCTGGGACGCTTACATTTTTTGGGGTCATTTGTGACGAGATACACAAGTGGAGTTTTTAGTGTTTTGTTTTTTTTTGGCATTTTTGAAAAGCAAGGTCTTATAGTTTTCTGGTAATATGTCGGGTAATTGCTCATCTAAATTTTTTGGGGGTGACCATTTGAAACATGATGAAGGAAATTACCACTGAAAAAAATGTTAAAAGTCGGAATATTTTCTCACACTGGATGTGGACAGTGACACAACCTGCGGGTTCGTCGAATTTAAACCAAAACAATGATATGAGGATAGCAAATGTAAAAATGATAAAAATAACCAGGTTATAGTTGTGTCTGAGCAGCAGACCCCACCAGCAAAGACACACACACACACACACACACACTCACACACACTCTGTTGTGAGTTAGCAGCTGATGTCTATGCTAAAAAAAATAACGAGGCACCCCAGAGAGACTACGAGTGAGGAACTTCTTGCCCGTTTGAACACACAGGAAGTTGATCGCAGACATAACTGACCGCACGTTATACCCACTTATTACTCAATTTATTTTTCCGTAGCTTCTTTATCCCGGTCGACGTCTCTTTGCCGGTGTGGAAGCCACTTATTTTGCTGCCGACGTCCCACTTTTGGCCCTGGGTTTAATGGAAATGTCTCTCCCCGACCCTCCACCTTGCAGGGAGCTCAGCAATGAATAAGCTACGGCAGAGCTTCCGCCGGAAGAAAGACATCTACGTGCCCGAGTCGAGTCGACCGCACCAGTGGCAGACGGATGAGGAGGCGGTCCGGGGCAACAAATGCAGCTTTGCAGTCAAGGTGACTCCACCCGCACGGACGCACACACACACACAACATCAGAAATGCTTTCATAGAAAACGTAGACAGAGACAGGAAGCGCCGTGCCGCAGACCGAGCTGACCTGACCCTGACACGCTCCACCCTTGTGAGGAAGCGGCGTGCCGCCCCAAACCCCGGAGGACGCCGCCCGCCGCGGATCATACCTATTTGCGTGTTATCCGAAGCTGCGGGCTCGTGATTCCGTTTGCCGTCCGAAGCCGTTTGCGGATGCATAACTTATTCCCGGGTTCACCGGCGGTGGGAGGAAGAGCCACTTCCATCATCATATGAACGGGAATAAAATGAAAAAAATAATAATAATGATATTCATCTTAGCCGACAGGCAACATCATTCAAGGCCACTGCTGACGCTCTGCTCTGTATTCCAAACACACAGTAGCACATAGTTCAGACAATTTCTAAAGGGCTCGGGTGGAACGGTGAGGCTACAGGGAGTGGAGATCAAGAAGCTGGAGGATTTCAGGTACTTGGGGTCAACAGTCCAGAGCGTAGGAGAGTGTGGAGAAGAGGTGAAGAGACGGGTTCAAGAAGGTTGGAATGGGTGGAGAAAAGTGTCAGGGGTACCAAGAGATAGAAGAACATCAGCCAGAATAAAAGGAAAGGTGGAGGAGACAGTGGTGAGACCAGCGATGATGTTTGGACTAGAAACTGTTCCAATGACCAAAAGACAGCAGGCAGAACTAGAGGTTGCAGAGATGAAGATGTTGAGGTTCTCTTTGGGAGTGACCAGGATGGAGAGGATCAGGAATGAGTCTATCAGAGGAACAGCACATGTTAGATGTTTTGGAGAGAAGGTCAGAGAAGCCAGACGGAGATGGTTGGGTCATGGACAGAGGAGCGATAGAGAATATATTGGTAGACGGATGCTGGAATTGGAGCTGCCAGGCAAGAGGTCTGGAGGAAGACCAAAGAGAAGATTTATGGACGTCGTGAGAGAAGATATGAAGGTAGTTGGTGTGAGAGAGGAGGATCCAGAGAATAGGGTTGGATGGAGAAAGTGGTTTCGCTGTGGCGACACCTGAAGGGAAAAGCCAGAAGAAGAAGAAGAAGAAGACAATTTCTAAAGGGGATGTTCTTGATCTCTTTGAACTATCAAGAGCTGCAGAACTTCATTTCATCTCCAATGACATGAGCAATCAAATAAGTGAGAGGAGCAGGCAGCAACTCAAAATCAGCTAAATGGTTCGGAAATGATTTGAATTTCTGCTGATCATTTATTGTGAATGACCCGAATAAATGAGCGAGATGATTTCCAACCATAGCCGCTTTCTTACAGAACAATTCTAATAAGCTTGGCTTCCCGAGTGGAGAGAGGTTTTTAGTTTAGTATTTGCACAGGCGGCAAACTGGACCGGTGTGATGCAGGCGCTGCAACGTGTAGGTCAAGCGCAACACTCAAAAACAAATCAACGCTAAGAAGAGGAAGACGAGTCGGACGACACGGAGGGCAAAGTTGCCACCGCGTTCCTGTTCTGCATCTCGGGGATCCAAACCCTGGACTATCATGTGGGTTTCAGGTTTTGAAAACCTCGCAGCGAAACAAATGATGTTCCACCACGAGTCCTCGAAGCCCTCGCATGCCAGGAGAGTCGGTCCGTTTGGTCGCAAATTGTCAGAAAACAGTCGACCGCTGCTCGTTTTAATGACCCACCGCAGAGAGTGTCCAATCACTGATGTGGCTCACGACTTCTGCCGGGCCTCCAAAAGAAGAACTGAGACGAGAGTAGGAGCTAAAATGGTTCTAGGACCTGCTGGACCTGCTTGCTGTGCTGAGAAAAGACTAGATCTAAAAATTAGACCAACAATACAAAGTTAAAAAGACAAATCTTCTTTCATTATGAGATGAGAGACGAGAACAACTTTATTTATCCCGAAGGAAATTGTTGTGCCAGAGTTTCAAGTAAAAAACATAACAGTAATAGATAATAGTAGAAAGGAGGGAGAATAAGAAATACAATGAAATATAAATTGTCTTAACTGTTAACTACAAAGATTTGAAGATTCCCTGCGGCTGAGGGAAGAGGAATTAAAAAGTCTGATAGCCTCAGGTAGGAAAGACCTCCTGTGGCGTTCAGTGGAGCTCCTTGGTGGTATCAGTCTACGACTGAAAGAGCTCTGACAGGACGTCAGTGTCCATGCAGGAGGTGATGGACGTCCATGACCCTGAGGAGCTTCTCTGACACCTGCACCACAGACTCCAGCTCCACTCCCAGGACAGATCCAGCTCTCCTGATGAGCTTGTAGAGTCTGTTGATGTCAGCTGTCTCCAGCCTGCTGCCCAGCACACAACAGCGTAGAAGATGACGCTGGACACCACCGAGTGGTAGAACATCTGCATCATGGTCCTGCAGACGTTGAAAGATCTGAGCCTCCTGAGGAAGAACAGACGGCTCTGACCCTTCTTGATGATGGCGTTGGTGTTAAGGGTCCAGTCCAGTTTATTGTCCAAGTGGACACCCAGGTACTTGTAGGTGTCCACAATGTCCACATCAGTTCCCCTGATGGTGACCGGGTTCAGGTGGGTCCTACGGTATAGCACCTCCCTGGTACTCGTGGGAGCAGCCAGGCCGGGTCGGATCGGAACTCTGCCGTCTTGGTCCGGCCCTGCAGCCGGCGGCGTGCAGCTGACAGGGCGGAGAGCACGCCGTATTTTGGCAACAAAGTCTTGCACTTTTGCAAACAGAAGCGCAACGGTACACTTCCTCTTGGCTTCAGGAGAATTCGAAACTTAAAACACGACAGTTTTTCCAGCGGGTCTGTTAAAAAAAAAAAAAAAAACCAACGCCTGCAGGTTTCCAGGTGATTTATAGCTGCCAGCGCTGAGCAGAGAAGAGGAACTGATCTTGCGTATTCGTCTGGTCCCACCGCTTCGCCAGGTTCAAGATGACGGAGAGCCTCCCGAACGGTTTTCCAGATGTCCTGGAGTCGGGTCGAGAGCCGACCCCGGCAGCCGGGGATCCTCATTTTTTATCTTCTCCAGTTTCCTCAGACGAAACGAAAAGTGTCGGCCCATTTGAACGCGTGGGTTTACCCAGATCATTGATGTCGGAATTATCTCTCCCGAGTCGGTTTGCTCTGACACCGAAGCAGCCATATGGACTTTCTTCTCGCTCTTTTTTTTTTTGAACAGGATGCATAAAATGGCTCATTATCTTGAGAAAACAAGAGCATATCATGTGCATAAAACCGCAGCAGGTTTGCTGCGTGGCCCGACACCAGAGGCGCAAGCGAAGCGCTCGTTTTCCGCACAAACGGCAGTTGGAGAAGAAGTTGTAATCTCACCGCCCGCCGTCGTCAACTCGCAGGCTTTACTTCTTTTTTTTCCCCCCTCCACATCTTCTCTGGCTGTCTGGTGCTGGAGCGAGCTAGCATACCCTCCCCCCCTTCCCAAAACACACTCCGCTTCACCCCTTCATGCTGTAGGTGCCTCTGGAGCGGGGAGGGTGTGTGGGATGGACCGGTTGCAGAGAAACGATGAGCGAACGCCGTGTTGAAAATGCCGAAAGGAGGAGGAGGATGAGGAGGAGGAGGAAGGCTGGTCGGTGTCAGCGTGGGAAAGGCAGCAGAGTTTCAAGGGCGGGAGCAGACGTTGCGGCGGGGATTCGTTGCTGTCGACAAAATATTCAGAACGTCAGCTCGCGTACGGGGGCGAACAGGCAGTAGAAACACTGAAAAAAGAACTTTAGAAAGAGGCTGGAAGATGATTAGCCGGCGTAGAACGAGGATGAACGCGCTCACACAGGATGAGCGCTCTGGCTGTCCATCCTGAAAACTGCTATTTACTTCCAGGGGAAGCAAGAGGCGGGGTTTAGCTTTGACGGGTGGCCACACGCCGGGACATCAAACCGATCACGCTTTCGTTCACGCCTACGAGCCGACGCGTGTCGTGTCGGCCCATTTTGGAAACTGTACGCGACGTGGCCGTGTCGCTCGAGGTTAACATCCTTTGTCATCATCACAACATACCGACTTTGGTGGGAAGAAGGCGTGCGCTGCACCGGTGGTCGGCCTGCTGGCTTCACGTCAAATTCCACTGCGCTGTTTTATTTTTATTTTTTTTTGTTTAAAATGTCTAGTTTGTTTTGGCATTTGTATCGTGAAGGAACTTAAATCATCTGACAGGCATTTATTAGCGATTCAAAGCGCTTGTTGACCGAAAAGAGATGTCAACGTTTGGAATGTGCAGAAGATGGATGGATGGATGGATGGATGGATGGATGGATGGATGGATGGATGGATGGATGGATGGATGGATGGATGGTTGTTTAGATGAGAGGACAGATGGATGGATGGATTGATGGATGTTTAGATGGATGGATGGAGGGATGAGGGATGGATGGATGGAGGGATGATGGATGGATGGATGGATGTTGAGATGTTTAGATGAGTGGACGGATGGATGGATGGATGTTTAGATGAATGGATGGATGGATGGATGTTGTTTAGATGAGTGGACGGATGGATGGATGGATGTTTGGATGAATGGATGGATGTTGTTTAGATGAGTGGACGGATGGATGGATGGATGGATGGATGGATGGATGGATGGATTGATGGATGTTCAGATGGATGGATGGATGGATGTTTAGATGGATGGATGAATGGATGTTTAGATGGATGGATGGACGGATGGATGGATGGATTGATGGATGTTTAGATGGATGGATGGAGGGATGGATGGATGGATGGATGGATGGAGGGATGAGGGATGGATGGATGGATGGATGGATGGATGTTTAGATGGATGGATGGATGGGTTGGTTGATCTGCCTGTTTTGAGGCCTGTTATGGATGGAGGGGGACGAGAGAGGGCTGCGTTTACGTCCGCGGGACGTTTCAACGTCCCAGAATGGAATGTGATTTCTTCTTTTTATTAAGATTTTAAACCTGAAAAATCAAGCAGAACGGACGGGCCGTATTCTTATGAGGAATGAATCCGATCTGTAAACTGACAAAACCTCTAAGTGCGTTTGGCAGGAAGGCCGGCCGTCATGCCAAATAATAAGTACCACAGTATGTGATGTATTGGAGAGTTTCTGCTCATGGATGACAAATCATAGAACTCCAAGAAACAAAGGCCAAGTCGTTTCCAGTTTATTTATTTCTTTGCTGGCGGGGTAAAATCAATATGATGACTATTTAAGCTGCTGATCATTTCTATTTATTCTTTTTTTATATATCTGTATCTATAGGCATCGCCGTCAGATGACTGTCAGATTTCTTCCTGATCCACACTTTTACATATTTTTTAATCATCAAAATAGATATTTATTTATGTATATGATAAATGATCAAGCCAATCTGAGGGGAAAATGTCATCGTTACACTACTGATATCAGAACATTATACTTTTTAAGGAAAATTTAAGGAAAGCCGTCGTATTCATCACTTGTTTTTCACTTTTCACCTAGGTAAAAAAGGTCATATTAAAGCATGACGGGGCCGATCCGTGATGTTTGGGGCTTTTTCCCAAAGTTTCATGAGCCTTGGGGACTCCCAGTATTTCCATGTAACCTGTGCGGCGCCCTCTTCATCCTTCCTATTATTCTCAGGGGCCACAGAACTATAAATCCCACCCCATTGTGGCTGTTACAGCGAGATTAAACACGTATCATGATATATAAACTGCGCCTAATCCGAGCCCACCGCCGGATTAGTGCCTAAGTGGAACTAATGCCGGAGTGGGCCGGGAAAGAAATCTGGATTTCCGAACCGACGCCGGCTCTCAGTCCTACACATGTACATTACACGTGTTAAGCTGACGTTATCTTCCATTCTCTGTGTTCAAGATCGTCGCCCGCGTTTGAATATTTAACGCCACCCACCAGATTGGGTTTATCCCCTCCGGCGACTTCTTTACAGGGTAGAGTCTCAACCGAAGCATGTGTTGTGACACGGCGAGGCCGCGCTTCGTTTACTCATCTCACCTCCGCCGCATCTCCCCGCAGAACCCCTCTCGCCGGCTGCCGCTTTACTCACGTTAGCACTGTCATGCTTTTTCTTTTCGCGCGCATGTTCACACGCCGGCGTCCGCATATGTTTTCTGGTATGAGTCACAGGCGTGACGTCAAATTCTCTAAATAGCCGAGCCGGAGGGTGTGGACGTCCGGTGAGGGTCACCCGCTGTGCGTCTGCAAGGAAAGGGTAAGGACTTCCTCCTCTCAACAATGGCTGACACACTGGAGGGTGGAATGGCACTTCTGCGGCCGCCGCTGGTCTAAAAGGGGTGGCATCACCGCTGTCAGTTCTCTCTCTCACACACACACACACACACACACACACAGTTCCCTCACTTTGGATTTAGGAGGGAGTTCCTGGCGTGTGTCGCTCACGGTCAGAGCGCAGGGTCACGACTGATCGACCTCAGGCTGCGATCGATCATCGTGAATCAATTTTTCTTACGTCGGGCCTCGTCCTTTTTCCCCCGAAGGCCATCTTCACGCATCCTGTTCCCATGGCAACCCCTGGGCCTGACACCTCCGGACCACGATGACCGAGGCCCGGTCTCGGCTAAGTTTGGTTTTTCCAAATGTTGCCGCGGGCACGCAGTGGGCAAGACCCCATGACCAATCAGAGTAGAGGAAGGTTGACGCAACAGCCAATCGGATGGAGCCGTGAGCTGGAGAGACCCATCCGTTAATAGAAGGCAGGATTTCAACTCTTGTCTGTTCTGAGCCAAATAACATTTTTCAAATCCGCCTTGAAATTAAATAAAGTGTCAGTGAAATGACAGTTAGCGCTATTGATTTGATCATTGTATTTAACCTGGTCTGTATCACGATCTGTGAAATTTAACCTAATTTTTGTTTTTCGACTTCAAGCCAAGAACATCAGTATGCCTGTGGAGCCACAAGCTGTTTCTCAATGCAAATAATCCATGTCAGGAAAATGGATTCTTACTGACTTTTGAGAAAGTTCCATGAAGAAGGTTTATAACAATAAACATGAGGAGAGCGATGTTTCGTGGCGTCATCTTTTTCCAGTTTTTAATTGGCTCTTAAATGTGGTGTTTTTTGAGCCGTAGGAATCCCGCGGTGGCTCTTCTGCCCCCCCTTTCCGCAGGATCACACAAAATATTAGATTCCAGCCAGACGCACAGTGGAATTCCTCAGCAGCTTTCCCTCCGGTTCTCAGCGTAGGGTGAAAGCGGGCTCGGGCTCGGGAGCGGCCGACCTCGGTCCGACCTCTAAGGTGGAATTCATTCGGTGAATGAATCGGCGAGCTCGCGGGAGAAGCCCGGCTCATGATTATATGAGCTCGCTTCCGGGGGCTTTGTTATTGTTGCTTTTTTGTAAAATGCCGGCGGGGGATGTTCTGCCGGCGGCCGACTCTCACTCTGCCATCTCTGTGCCCTGCAGTACCTGGGACACGTGGAGGTGGAGGAGTCTCGAGGCATGCACATCTGCGAGGAGGCGGTGAAGCGGCTGAAGACGGTAGGTGTCCCCGCCAAATCCCTTCTTTGAGGAATAAGGCCGCTAAAATCCCCCGGCATCCTTCCTGCCTCGTTGTCTGTTCCTCGTCTTATCGCTTCCTGCGCTCGCTTTCCTCCCCGACGCCGCCGACATCCTATTGACTCTCTGGATTGAAGTTCTTTACATCTGTCCGGTTCGTGGCGAGGTAGGAGGGGTCAGAGCAGGGCCGTCTGACGGCGAGGCTACGCCCGCCGTGACCCGCTAAACAATGTCCAAGGGGTTGTTCTGAGCATCCCTTCCTCCGATTTTTTATTTTTTTTTCCCCACTCCGGTCGCCGAAGCCGACAGACCCGGCACGTGCTTCCTGCCGCTGTAACATTCTGGAGGCGTTGCGTAAAGAGAGCAAATTCCAGCTGAAGGAGAAGGAGCCGGGGGCGGGCAGGGCGGCGCCGGTCGCTCGTGGAAATCCTGCCCAGGTCACGAACTCCTGCATGTGAAGGCGGCTGGTTCTCCAGAGAGGAGGTTCAGTCCGGGTCAGCGGGTCAGCCTCCGTCCCGCTAAAACATCGCCGGCTCTCTAAATCCAAACCCAGAGCCAACGATCCCTGAAAGGCCAGCCTGCAATATTGATCCATGGAGATATCAACCCCCAACACACACACACACACACACACACACACACAGATACAAACACAGTTCCACCCACCATCCCCACATTTATCTCCAACTGCCCGTCCTGCCTCATAAAGCACCATAAAGGCTCCTGTTACGAATAACCCACGTTCTCCTTATTGCTCGGCTTCGGCTACAAAATGGCTTTGTTAGTATTTTGTTCTCAACGATATGTGATCGATGAGGTGGGCGGTTCAGTAATGTCCAATAATAATTAGAGACCCAAACTTCCATGTCAGTTAAAATGCAGGAACATATTAAAAAGAGGTTATATAACGTCAGCCCGTGACCTCCCACCGGACACAAAGTTCATTTACTCCTCTTGCTTTTTTCTCAAGTCCAGCTCGCAGACATAACACATCTCCTGCTCCGTTACAAATGACTCTTTCTGTGTTGGCCTCTGCTCCAGGCTTCTGGAGGGGGTCAAGCTACCCAAATCATATTTGAACCTGAGAAAAATTGCACTTTTTTGAGTGGAAATGTTGCACGGTGATGATGTGAAACTCAGCCACAGTCAGTCAGTGCTCGTAACAACTTCCTGTCTCGGGGGGAGGGGGGGTCGCGTTTCCTATTTTCGACGTCCTACCTCCAACCGCAAAGGAACGCTGCAGTGATTCCTCACCGAAGAAACCGAAAGAGGAAGAAAAACACCTTTTGACGGAAGGGAGGCTGTTTTGTGTTTGTTATTCCCCGATGGCCCCTCGGGGACAAATCGTTTTTCTGATTCTTATTCTGACTCTGTACCAAGAGATTGGATCACATCGGGTTCACCGCATTTCTGCAGCTCTTTCACAACTTAAGAACGCTAAAAGTGTGTGACGACATTTCCACACACCCGTTGATGGTGGAACTTCCAGGCGGAAACCTCGCCAGCAGGTCCGGCGATGTTTCTCGGTTCAGAGCGACTCTTTATGTTGTACGAATGTGTGAATGTTTTGTTGGTGCTCCCCAGCCGGCGACCTTGTTGAAGTTGAAGCTCGTCCTCTTTTCATCTGCCATATCTAGAGGCCCCCCCCCCCCCCCCGCCGCTCCACTAACATAGTTAACTGATTTGGGAACGCTGCTGCTGATGAAAGCAGCTGCTTGTACGTCCTGTACAAGGCTGCCACTGATGAGGACTATCAGCACGGTGTGACACACACACACACACACACACTCATGTCCAGTGGACACACAGATTCCAGATGACAAGCCTGTGTTAGACCAAGTTTTACTCCAAAATCAGCAGCGTGGTTTCATCCAGTGCTTGTATCATCACGAAGCGATCAAGCAAGTAGAGGGCAGAGGTAGCTCCGCCTCTAACCCAGCGTCAGCCAGGATTGGCTGCAGACCCTTACTCTGTGTGTGTGTGTGTGTGTGTGTGTGTGTGTGTGTGTGTGTGTGTGTGTGTGTGTGTGGGTGGGTGGGTGGGTGTGTGTGTGTGGGGGGGGGGGGGGGTAAGCAGTGTAGATGATGGCTGGATGGATCATGACTTCACACAGTGATCGCACTTTTATAGGACAGAGAGGATGCAACTAGAACACACACACAAGGGGAAGTGCAGCCAGAAGTAAGGGCAGCACACACACTCACATACACACACACACTCACACTCACACACACACATACACTTACACATACAAGCATATTATTCGGGCCTGGCTGCAGAATGCAAGCTAAACACACATTTACGTGCACTCAGCGCTTGCACGCAACGACACGCGCACACTTGAGGAGGTCACATGACGAGCCCAGGGGCTCCGGGGTCTTATTGAGTTACAGTCATTTTAACAAGACAACAAAATGGAGCCCACTCCCGTGTGTGTGTGTCTTCCTGCCTCTCGTCCGCCTGTAGGCTGTGCCCATCTGACCCCTCGTCAACCCAGTGACATTTCTTCTTTGCTCTTATTTGTCCATGCTGTTGCCAGAGGCCTCGCGGCGGCGGCGGCGGCTCCATCGATCCGCCTTCACCGACAGCGAGTGCAAAGAGACTTTGTACTTCTTAAAAACACGCAAGACAAGTGGCGGGCGCTGGTTAATGGTTACATCCCCATCAGTTGTAAAAATGACCTTATCAGAGTGACACACACACCCGTGCCTGAGAGGCCGCCGCTCTCAAACGCACTCATTTCTGAGAAGTGTGTGTGTGTGTGTGTGTGTGCAGCTGCCAGGTGTTTTCCACGAGAAAGACCACGTGTTCACAATGACATAAGTGGACACGTCGGACGCCGCTCGCCACAGCCGTAGCCGGGTTTTCATAGGAAGCCCACTTTTCTCGAAGCAGATCCACGTCCTGATGGAGCTCGGTCCATCCTCGGCGGCTCTTAAACAGGCTAACGGTTGCCAGGCAACAAATATGTTCCCGCTCGCGTAGAGAATGTGAGTTTCCGTGGCTCAGCCCTGAACCCGTCTTCCAGGAAGTAATAGCTGAATTGTTCAGGAAGGAGGGCATCTGATACCTGGCGTGAGCCGAGGAGCCGACGCCGAAGCGTCTTGGAAGTCCAGAGAGAGAGTGTGAGATGGAGGAAGCATGGGAAAATGTGTGTGCGGGAGTGCGGCGGGTGTGTGTTGGTGGTCTACCCCTCAATCGGCGTTTGTGTGTGTCGGCCAGGGCCCTCAGCTGACTCCATTGTATTCTCGGCAGACTTTGGAAGGGCAACGAGTTTTCTCACAGCTCGGCGACCCATGACTCAGAGGGGAGGCAGAAGAGATGGCGGAGGAGGAGGAGGAGGACGAGGAGGAGGCTGCACTGCGGCACCGCCAACCTCCGTCCTCCCCGTTCTGACCTCACTTCCTGTCTCCGCTGGCCTCCGTCCCGACGGTGATTTTGCATTGTGTATCCTGACCCGGGGGGGTCGCGGGCGAGGCGTGGCGCCCCATCAGGATACAAATTGTATGTCAGCGACGACCCCCTTCCCCCGGCGCGGCGTTGACGTGTATCCTCGGCCCGTCAGATGCAAGATGGCGGGTTCTCGGCGAGAGCCTGTGGTGTCAGGTGGTTCAGAAAGCTTCCTGGAGGGATCTCTCCTCAGCTGAACGCCGGAAACAACGGCAGAAAATCCCCTCTAAGCTTTGCTCAGCAGAAAGACGTCGTCATAAAGACCGAGGGTTTTCACTGGCTTGTTGGTTTCCAGCCTCTGCGATTGGCCGTCGCGTTGAAAGCGCGGAGGGCGAAATCCACTTTTGTCGTCTTTCTTCCCCAACGAGATTCTGAATGGAAATACTTGAATCGGCCCTTTAGTTGCTTTACGGTCACCCAACCTTCTGCACCTTCGTTCCTGCAGCCGATCGCTTCTATGAAAAGCTTCTCATCGGCTCGCGGTGCAAAGAATGGGTTGATCTCCACTTTTAGTCATTAGACATCTGCAGCTAACTGGACTAGAAACTGTTCCAATGACCAAAAGACAGCAGGCAGAACTAGAGGTTGCAGAGATGAAGATGTTGAGGTTCTCTTTGGGAGTGACCAGGATGGAGAGGATCAGGAAGGAGTCTATCAGAGGAACAGCACATGTTAGATGTTTTGGAGAGAAGGTCAGAGAAGCCAGACTGAGATGGTTGGGTCATGGACAGAGGAGGGATAGAGAATATATTGGTAAGGCAAGAGGTCTGGAGGAGAAGATTTATGGACGTAGTGAGAGAAGATATGAAGGTAAGAATAAGAATAAGGTGTGAGAGAGGAGGATCCAGAGACTCGCTGTGGCGACACCTGAAGGGAAAAGACGAAAGAAGAAGAAGAAGAAGAAGAAGACATCTGCAGCTAACATCCGAACCAGCCCTCGGCTACTTGAGCGCAGATAAAATAATTGAACCCTTTGTCTTGCGCCGCGAAAAATTTGGGTCACCGCTTGCCGTTGTTCCCGTTTCCCTGCTTTCTTAATACTTCGGTTGTCGGTGCCAGAAGTGTACCGTAACGTTGTTTGCCAGTCACCGGAAGAACGGCGCCAAGACTCTTCCGTCGACGTCGTTCGATCCGTGAGAAAATCCCACGGCATCATCGGTTTTTAAAAACATGAAAGAAACGCCGACTGTGAGAGGAGACAACAATGCCCTGTTTCATGTCATCGGACGCCACGCAGCCTTGAGGTCGTCGTCACAGAGGGTCGAGCGGTGCGCCGCCTTCCCTTCAGCGTCGTAGCGTAACATTTCCGATACTTGGCCGCTGCCAGAGCACAAGAAGGAACCCTATGTCTTGGCACTCCCTCTGGGCTGGATCTTACAGCTGCAGAAACCTCTTCCAAGCAGTGGTCGGGCCCTCAAAAAGTCCTCACAGCCGATTGGTGAACAGCCTGTGTTGAACCTCCTCCCGCCACGGTCGCTTCCCATCCCATCGTGACCTCGGATGACCCACTACGGCCGATGAAGGCCCTAGAGAGAGAAAAAAAACCCAGCCTTGGGGTTGGATCGGAAAACAGCGAAGGCCGTGGTATCTTGGTGATGCTTGTTTGGGTCTGGCATCGGACGGCTGCCATCACCTATGAATGATACTTTCAGGGACGGGGATGATGAACGCCTCCATTCTGTGTCAGATAACCTACCGAACCTACCTACTGCCGCCTGCAAGAGCCGGCGCTCACGCAGGACTGAGCATTTGTTTGAGCAAATTCTCATCATTTCTTCACACTTGGTCTGTGTGTGTGTGTGTGTGTGTGTGTGTGTGTGTGTGTGTGTGTGTGTTTGTTGGAAATCGGAAAAGAAAAATTGTGAACTGGAGTAGTTGCACTTCCTGCTTGCGGTTTGCCGGGTTCATCATTGCTGTGAGTCACTGCCGAGAGGGCTTGTCTGTGAGTAACAGGGTCCTCAAACAAGAAATATTACAAATATATAAATATAATTATTACACAGCGTGCCTCCGTTGGTTCGTCATCGGCCTCTTCTTGATCCGTCTGCTGTCCTTCCTCCTCATGCGGCTTCTTCGCCTCCTGTAGTTTCATCTCCGCGCACACATTCACCATCTGAATATTGTATTGCATTTTTTTGTCTGTGTTTTTTTTTTGTCTTTTTAAGCAGGTTTTTAGTGTGGTGTTACAGAGAAATGCCCCAACCCCCCTCCCTCCCACCGCCCTCCCTCTCTCACTATCTCAACACCATAGACACTTCCTCTTAATGCTAGCGGACTAACACTAACACTAACACTAACACTTAGCTTGTGCAGCCACTTCACTGTGTTGATCTGCATGTCCGTGTTCTCACAGCCAACATAAAAAGCACAGCCGATAAAAAACACACACGTAACCGCCTGTAGATGATCTCCGCGGCTTGTTAACAGGTGAAATCATGCATGAGCGCGCTGCTCGGGGTGCTCGGGGCGCTCGGGGCGCTCGGGGTGCTCGGGGCGCTCGGGGTGCTGGGGGCGCTCGGGGCGCTCGGGGTGCCGTCCCCACCGGGGCCGTGACACCGGAGCTGCCCGGCAGCTTACCGGGAGAGAGGAGCTCACTGGTGGTACGGGAAGAAGAAGGGAGGATTAACAGCGGGTCTGGATGTGTGTGTGTGTGTGTGTGTGTGTGTGTGTGTGTGTGGGCGTCACGGCAGCCTAAACTTGAATGGCGGTCAGGGGACCAGCTACAAACCTGGGTTTCACCAGGAGAACGCAGCACGAGAACCACCCGGAGCTCCGAATCCTGAGCTCGACCTTTTCCGTCACAATCTTTTTTCCTCGCTATTGATTTGATATAGACCTGTTTAACACAGTTTGAATTTACCAGTGGGTAAAGAAAGAAATACATTCAATTTTTCTCCAAATGCGGGTTAAACCCTCCTGCTGTCCAGGTCACCTCTGTTTCAGTACAAAAGCATTAAAAAATTCATTGCGTTTGAAGCATTTTAAGCATTTTTAGCGTAGAGTTGTCTGTTAAAGCTGCGTCCAGCGACCGTCCGCTCATGATGCCATTTCAGAGGCGACGAGCGTCCGACGGCATCCGGATTCATAACGAACGCAAAGGGAGTTTTCCTTCCTCTGTTTTTGGAATCCCTTTATTTGTTTGTCAAGCTTTCTCCCTCCTTTCCATCAAAACTAAATCCTGGTACGGCCCAGGCCGGTGAACCCAAGGTGTTTGGGAGAGTTGTGAGCACGGCAAGTTGTTTATGTCGCTCTTTCTGTCACTTCCAAAAGACGCGTTCGATTTTTAAGATGTGCCATTTTGTTTTGGCTGTCGACACCATCTGCACAGGCTGGTGAAATCAGGTCACACTCTTGATTTCAGGAGACGCCACTAACAAACAAGAATAAGATGTGCTAAATTAATCCCGATAAGAGTCCCTGCACAAGGAAAGATTAGCGAGTTCAAAAACAAACAAAAACAAAACGTACCGAACCGTAAAAAAACAGAATCTTGAGGCACCAGTGGACGACACACTCTCAAACACACCAGTCTTGGTTTACCACGTGAACATTAGTCCTTCTGTCAGCGGCCACCTTATTAGATCCGGCCCCCCCCCGTCGGTCCACCCCCTCTGCCGTCGGCCAAGATGACCCAGAAAGTCAAGGAGGTTTCGAAGCCACCGGGTCAAAAACAGTAGAAGTGAATTCACGTCTTCTGAAGATCTGACGCCTTTAGATTGACCAAATGTCCTCGAGGTGTTTTCTCATGGTCAGATCAAGAGAAGAACATGCCAGTTGTCAAGGAGACAGGCTGGGGTGTCACTGTCCTCACTCTTTCTGTCTTTCTTTTAATAAAAGGCTAGTGTGGGACACTTTTGTGTGGGTTTCTGGTCTAGAAGACTGGTGTTACTAACAGTGATCATCCTGAAAGACAGTAACACTCACCTTGTATGTATTTATGTGTGTGTGTGTGTGTGTGTGTGTGTGTGTGTGTGTGCGACTCCCCACATGAAATCCATGGAACTGTTTGGTTCTTCTCCACCCATTGTCTCACCCACTCACCCACTCACTCACCCACTCACAGTGGACTTCCAGGGTGAAAACCACAAGAGAGAATCTTCCAATCATATCCTTTCCTGTGGGCTCCAGACCATGTTTAGATGTCCTAGGTAACCATGTCACACCTTGTTCCTCCCTCCACCCCATCCCTTCTTACCCGCTGCCCCCCTTTTACCACATCCACTTCCAGGACAGGAAGTTCTTCAAAGGATTCTTTGCAAAAGTAAGTTATTTGCTTTGTGTATCTTGAGTGTGTTTCTATATTTAAGGGCATTGTTGTTGTTGTTATTATTATTATTTTCCTTCTTCTTCTTCTTCTTCTCACGTAACACCTCACCCTTTGATCACCACTGAAGGCTGGAAGAAACACACACACACACAGAGCGGAGAAAAAAAGACAACAATAATGCATGTGTGTGTGTGTGTGTGTGTGTGTTATTGTATTAAAAGGCGTGCCTTCTCTCCTGTCAGCCCTTCTTCCTTTTCCAATGAACCAAGAATGGAACAATGAACAATTTGTGTGAATGAAACTCAACTTTTTTTTCCTTTTTTTTTTTTTCACACAAATATTTTATTGTTGTTATTCTGAGCAGCCGGGTGGAGGAGAGGTGGAGGAGAGGCGGAGGAGAGGTGGAGGAGAGGGCGCCCACCTCTGCCGACTGCCCGGTTGCACCCACTTCTCATGTTTCTTTCATTGACTTTTGGCGCACGGCGCTCAGAACCGGCGCCGCCTCTGGTTTCTCCGTCCTCCCTGGCTGATCCCGCCGCTCTGTTGTGTTCTGTCCGCAGGCCGGGAAGAAGCCGGTGCGGGCGGTGCTGTGGGTGTCGGCAGATGGTCTCCGAGTCGTAGACGACAAAACAAAGGTAATGAATCCCCGAGCGCCGGAAAAGCGGGGTGATTAAAAAAACGAAGCCAGGCCCGGGAGGGGCAGGGGATAATGATGTTCGGCGGAGACGCCTCGCCGCCGATCTGCTGACCTCCAGAAGCTTCCTCCTGGAAAATGTGTACCCAGTGCACCTGCAGGATCCCGGGCGAGGAAGCGCGCACAACCACAGCTGATGTTAGGGGGGCCCCTGCCGGACGCCGCTGGGACTGCGGCACATGTTTGCCATAAAAAGGACTGTTCAGCGCAGCTTAAAGAGCCACCGCAAGATTAATAAGGTCCTTAAATGATACGGGCTGCTTTTTAACGGATCCCAGGCCGCTCTGTTGAGCCGGAGTGATGAGAACTCCCGGCGGAAAGGCAAGCATTCATCTCCGTATCCATGTCCAGAAGCAGGTCGGGGCTTCCTGAAGCTGCTGGGCCGCAGCCCCAATCATGTGCACGCGCACACACACACACACACACACACACACTCAAAAAGGCCAACCGCAACTATTTTTACCCTGAAGTTTTTAATATTACACTTGGTAACAACTGGGAAACAAACAAGCCCTTTTAGCGTCAATGTAACACCTTGCTCGGTCCTTCTTAGACAATCTCGTGTTGGCTCTCAGGTTTGTCTGTCTATTTCTGTTCGATCAAACACGTTTTAAAGATTTCAGGCCGTCGAAAAGCACGCACGTACATTTCCTTTTATTTTCTACTTTCCCCGCAGGACCTGATTCTGGACCAGACGATTGAGAAGGTGTCGTTCTGCGCCCCGGATCGTAACTTCGAGAGAGCGTTCTCTTACATCTGCAGGGACGGGACCACGCGCCGCTGGATCTGCCACTGCTTCATGGCCATCAAAGACTCGGTAGGAGCCTCTGAGCAGGGTGGGGGTGATGAGGGCGGCGGGGAGCCGCCATGGAAACTGCCGTGGGACCTAAACGGTGGCGGTGAAAACCAAACCGTCGCCCCGGTGACAGAAAAAGCTTGAAACTGAGCCAAATCACCTTTTAAAGTGAAATTCCTTTCGGTGGATTTCTTGTCACGAGGCGTAAAAGAGCGTCTTTAGTCGCCAAACAGCTACTACCTTTCTCCCGAAAATGAATTGACAATTGGCCGCATTTTAGACGTCTGTCTCGTGCAAATATCAAACCCCGCGCCTTTTTCGGCCTTTCAACCCGAAGGTTTTTGCCGTTTTCGTTGTTTTTCTTCCGCGCCCGACCTTTTCATACGCAATTTGTACGAAGCGCCGATCGTGTTTCTTACTTGAATGGCTTTGAGAAGAACACGGGATAATTGCTTTATCAATCGACCGTCTGACCGCAGGGAGGGATCGACCTTCCCCGCCGTCCCCGCCGTCTCCCTTGTAAATGAGGTGGCGTATCGGCCCGATTTCCGGCGCTCTTCTCGCCGCCGACTGACCCGAAACATAAATCATATTAGAGTGTCTGTCTGCGGCGTCTCCTCAGGGGGAGCGACTCAGTCACGCCGTGGGCTGCGCCTTCGCCGCCTGTCTGGAACGGAAACAGAAGCGGGAGAAGGAGTGCGGGGTCACGGCGACCTTCGACGCCAACCGAACCACTTTCACCCGAGAGGGCTCCTTTCGCGTCACCACGGCAACGGAGGCGGCCGAGCGGGAAGAAGTCATGAGGCAGCTGCAGGATGTGAAAAAAGGTCTGTTGGTCGGTCGAGGTATCGCGTTCTTCTGTTCGGGTCGATTTCTCCCGCAGAAGATTTGGATGAGAGTCGGACTGGCGGACACTTTGCAAGTCCACTTCTGGTCCAAATCTTCTTGTCGTGGCAACGGGACTTGAAGATGTTTCAGCCCTCGTTTGGACGAAGGAGGACACTGAACTGAAACGTCTTCAAGTGAGAAATTCAAGTCCAGTTGCCACGACAAGAAGATTTGGACAAGATGACTGAGAACCTCCACGGACGTACACGAGTCCGAGGCTCCCGCGCCATTTTCAGGATATTTACATTTTTTAGAGCTGCTTTCACACCGCAGATTTCATTCAGATATTTGACCTCCTGTACTCACCCATGCGGATGTAGATGATTTGCAAAGAAGTCTGTTGAAAAGGCTGACACTTTGAATGTAATCATCTATTGAAAATGACCAAGAGCTGATTTTAAAAATGTGGCCAAAATGTCCCTGACAGTTACTCAGAAGTTACTTGAACGCAAGGCCAGAAAATAAATTATTAGTAAGTAATTTATGCACAGGCCAGCAAATGTTATTTCCTAAAGATGATAGATGACATTTTTCTGCGAAAAATAATAGTTATAAATCTTCTCATTATTATAATTTATGTCATGCATGGTAATATAAAGAGCCGTGACCCCCTGCTGTCTCCAACCTTCTCCATTTCACTGCTTTTGCAGAACTTGCTCATTTGCACCATCAATTACACTTGTCCTGATTCCTCTTTTTTTTATCTGTTTTCTCCATGTTGTCCGCAAAGCGACAACAAATCTCAGTAAATTCCTTGTATTTGAAAAAATACCTGGCGAATGAAGACTTTCTGATTCTGATTGTGATAGAATTACTTGGAATAAAAAAATGCTTGTAGGTACCTGTGAATAACCTTACTAAGCGAGAGGACAAAAACAACAGAAAACTAAAATCTCATATCCTGCGTGAGTTTTTATTATCCAATTGGATCAATTGGAACCAAATAAAAGGGATGTGAAGAGATTTGGGTTGGACGTCGGTCCCTTTTCATCACATTTTTACATTCCAGTCATTTAGCAGACGCTTTTATCCAAAGCAACTCTCAAAAATTTGAATTCAATATCTGAGAATCCAAAGTACCAGCAGTCGTTATTCAGAAGTCACCACGCTGCGGAATAACCGTCTCAAACCCATAGACACCAGGGGTGTCAAACATACTGCCTGCAAGGGTGTTCAACCAAGCCTGCAGGGTCATTTGAAAGTGAAAGTATGATGGAATTCTACTGTTCATGCAACTCCATACATTTTCAGTATGTATTGTGTGTGTTTGCATGTTTCATGGATGAAGTTTACACATTTACAGGTGAATACTCCAATCCTTACACATTTAATAGCACTCTCTTTAGTTTGTAAGGTGTAGGCAGGGATTCAATTTAGATTTTATATGCACATGTGGAAATGGTTTAAAAATCCCTTTCTTTATAAGTCTCATTTAATGTTAAAGTGCATTACTATATTTTCAATACCAATTACTTGTTAAAGATTTGTGCCTTTGCACGATCAGTGGGATCTCATGATCACATGATCGCAATGCAAACGTGTGAATGATAAAAGTAAATTGCACTTTTGTTTAAGGAAATATGAGGTGTTTCATGAAATGTTTTGTAAAAGGATTGTTCATTAAAGTCCAAGATTTTCCTAATATCCTTGTACTTCTTGACACCAAAACAGAGGAAAGACATGATATTTTGGTTATTTATTGCTGAGTATGCTATTATTTTAATGGTCCGGCCCTCTAGACGTCTACCCAGGCTGCATGTGGCCGCCATGTGAAAAGAGTTTGACATCCCTGATATACACACATACATTTTCTCCACACTCTCCATTTTCCACCCAAATAAAAACCAAAATGCCCCTGAAAGTCTTCTGAAGAAGAATCTCATCACTGCGCTCGGAGTCTCCGGAGTCAGAAACACTAGATTTAGATTCCTGCTCGTCCTCCTGCCTCCGCCATGACGTCCCGCGGTTTTGATTCTCCCCTCCAAATATTTTGGTTTCTCTCCGCAGCCGAGACGGATGTCAAAGCGGTGGCGAACACCGTGGCGGGAGTGACGAACTCGCTGGCTCACCAGACGGGAGGCTCCCCGTCCCCCACGTCTTCGCCGCCGCTGTCCGTGACGGCGCTGGGCCCGCAGGCCATCCCTCGCCGCCACGCGCCGGTGGAGGCTCTGGCCCGGCAGGGCTCCTTCAGGGGCTTCCCGGCGCTCAGCCAGAAGACGTCTCCATTCAAACGGCAGACGTCGCTGCGCATGAACGAGCTGCCCTCCACCATGCAGCGCAAGTCCGACTTCCCCATCAAGAACACGGGTGAGGCCTCGTCCAGGCAGTTAGATGATCACACCCTGAAGCAGCTGAAGGCTAACCCTAAGGAAAAGGGGGACAGTTTTAGTTTCCCTTAGAAGTTAGAAGTTGTCTTCTAAGGAAGTGACAGCGGGAAAATAGGTGGCTGTTTTTATAAAGCCAGAATAAAAAGGAAAGGTGTACAAGACAGTGGTGAGACCAGCGATGGTGTTTGGACTAGAAACCGTTCCAACGACCAAAAGACAGCAGGCAGAACTAGAGGTTGCAGAGATGAACCTCAACCTCAACAGCCGAGGAGGTCGATCAGCAAATTGGGGAAGTGGAAATGAAGAAAGTTATTTCATCACTCGAGAACAACAAAAGTCCAGGTCCAGATGGATTTTGAATTCAATGAATTTCATCAAACCTTTAAAAACCTGCTGTTCCTAAATCCATACAGAGGAGCCCCAGGCTGTCAAACCATGGCACCATCTTGGAGCGAGGCAACGATAGTTGTAATTCAGAAGGAGGGTAAAGACCCAACTGAATGCCCGTCTTCTAGAATATAATTTCACTGATGCTCTCCAAGTCTAAAATTTAGACTTAAAATTCAATGACCAAAAGACAGCAGGCAGAACTAGAGGTTGCAGAGATGAAGATGTTGAGGTTCTCTTTGGGAGTGACCAGGATGGAGAGGATCAGGAATGAGTCCATCAGAGGAACAGCACATGTTAGATGTTTTGGAGAGAAGGTCAGAGAAGCCAGACTGAGATGGTTGGGTCATGGACAGAGGAGGGATGGAGAATATATTGGTAGATGGATGCTGGAATTGGAGCTGCCAGGCAGGAGGTCTGGAGGAAGACCAAAGAGAAGATTGATGGACGTAGTGAGAGAAGATATGAAGGTAGTTGGTGTGAGAGAGGAGGATCCAGAGAATAGGGTGAGATGGAGAAAGTGGACTCGCTGTGGCGACACCTGAAGGGAAAAGCCGAAAGAAGAAGAAGAACTGATTGTCATTTAATCAACTAAATGGTCCACATGACACAGAGAAAGGGTTTCCAGTCTATCACGTGCATGAAATACATTTAAAAATGTTAAAATCTTTTCAAAAACCTCCTTAGTATTCTTGACTGTGAGATGATGAGATAAGAACAACTTTATTTATCCTGAAGGAAATTGTTGTGCCAGAGTTTGTTTCAAGCAAAAACATAAGAGTAATAGATAATAGTAGGAAGGAGGGAGAATAAGAAATAAAATATGTGTCTGTGTCCCTTCAGTCCCTGAGGTGGAAGGAGAAGGCGACAGCATCAGCTCGCTGTGCACTCAGATCACCTCCGCCTTCAGTGGACCCCCGGAGGACCCCTTCTCCTCGGCCCCCATGCCCAAAGCGCTGTCGTCCCCTCAGTCTCCTGCAGCACCAGGTAGCCGAACTCCACTCGTGCGTGCGTGCGTGCGTGCGTGCGTGCGTGCACGTTTTCTGCCATCTCTTAAAGCCGCGTGCAAAGAATCACCTCCAGTTTTGTGCGGGAGATACTTGATTGATTTTTTTTTTTATTGATTTAGGTGACGTCAGTAAGAGTGAAACAGATACGACCGTAAATAACAAACAATAAACACCAGGCCGTTTTTTTTTCCGCCTGACCAAACGTGTGACAGCTGCGTCCGTTGGTTCGGTTTAGCCGCGGCCGCGCCGGGTGAAAAGCGACAATGAGATAAGCGGTTCCAGCGGGCTATAAAGCTTTTAAATGTTCCCGTAATGGCAGAAAAGAAAGTTTAAATAGCTTGTAACCACAGCGGGCCTATAAATTAGCGTCCTCCAGGGTCTGCCAGCGCCTCCGCCGGAGCCAGGAAGGCTTTTGAGGCGCCAACGGTCGCGATGTGGAGGTGGTGACGACGATGATGCTCATTAACGGAAAATCATTCATCCTCGCTCTTTTCTCCGCCTGTAGTTTATCAATCGACCGCAGCTCGCGTCTCGGGGTCACGTGACCCTCGGCCTTCACCCGCTCTGTCTCTGATTTGCCGCAGTGAACGGCACGGCTCCCGCCTTCCCCCTCCCCGCCGCCGCCGCCGCCCCTGCGCCCGCGCCCACCGCCGCCGCTAATCCCCCGGTCCACGCCCCGATGCTGCCCCCGGCCCTGCCTGCTCGAGACACCAACCCCTGGGCCAAGACGCCCGCGGGGGCCCCGGGGGCCCCAGGGGGTCCGGCCCCCCCGCAGACAGGTAGGCCGCTCGGCCCCTCCGGTTGGATTTTCATCTTGCCCATTCCTCGATTTGTGCTTCATTTGTGTTTGGGTAACAGGAATACCATGTCTGTGTATCACTTTCAAAAAGGAACTAACTGAGAAGTTGCTTTATAAACTTGTGGAACAAATTTTCCTTTTTCAAACTAGTAATTAATTGCAGGCTCATGTTAACCTTCAGCTTGACAAGACTCTGTCAGAAAAGAAGCAAAGGACTCTTCAAAAAGTTATGAAAAAGTGACAGGAAGAATTAAAGTCAGAGACCACAAGCAGGGTTTTAATTTCCCAGAAATAAAAAATGAACCGCAGGTAATCAGACCGAGTTTTTGACCCGTGATGGATCTTTCCAAATCACCGTCATGGGGGGGGGGGGTTGTTGCTCGTCTGGTTAAATGGTCTCTTCTCACCGCGTCTCTCCGCCGCTCTTCCACACAGGAAGCGACTGGTCGTCCCAAACCCCGGTCATCGTCGTCCCGCCGCCGTCGTCTCCGGTTCTTCCCTCGCACAAACGCACGCCGTCGGAAGCCGACCGGTGGTTGGAGGAGGTGTCCAAGTCTGTCCGAGCCCCGCAGCCCGGCCCCATCATGGCGGCGGCGTCGCCCCCGGCCCAGTCCTTCGCCGGCCCGATGTCGATGCCGGCGGCCCCCGCCCCGCCGGGGGCCTTCGTGTCCCCCCTGCCCCCCTCGGTGCCGCTGCTGCCCCCCCGCCAGCCCGCCTTCCACGCCCAGGCGCCCGCCTCCTACCCCATGTCAAACGGGCTTCCCTTCCCCCAGCCCAGCGTGCCCGTGGTGGGCATCACTCCCTCGCAGATGGTGGCCAACGCCTTCGGCTCCGCCGCGCAACCGCAGCCCTTCCCGGTGCCGGCGGCGCCGCCCCCGCAGGACGCCGCCGCGGCCTGCGGCATCGGCCCGTTTATCAAGGCCCCGTCGTTGCAACCCCTGCACCCGCAGCCGTCCAACGGCGGCCAGACCTTCAACGGAGCCGACGGCTGGGTCGGTCTGTCTCAAGCGGCGCCGCCCTCCCCCGCCGCCGCCGCCGCCCGGCCCCCTCCTCCTCCGCAGCAGCAGGAAGACGCCTTCGAAGCCCAGTGGGCGGCGCTGGAGAGCCGCTCTCGTCAGCGCACCACCCCCTCGCCGACAAACCCCTTTTCCACCGAGCTGCACAAAACGTTTGAGATCCAGCTCTGATGAACGTGGCCGGGCTCGCCGGCAGGGAGCAGGCGGTGGCGGCAGAGACTCGGGGCTCTTACTCTCTTTCTCATTCTCTCTTGTTCCCTCTCTGCGTCAGCGGACGAGCTTACAATTGAACGTGAGGTGGAGGAGCCGCGGGGGAGAAGATAGTAGCGGGGAGAAGATCTCTGCACCACAAATAAGTTAAAAAAAAAAACACAGGCTGCCGTACAAAGAGGCTGCAGCTCCCCCGGCATTTCATTGGCATCGTCGTCGCGTTATGTTTGTGCTGTGCCGCGCACGGTCGCCATCGCCCAGCTGACCCTCGGCGCAGAGCGACGCCCGCCACGCCTCGTCTCGCCTCGCCTCGCCTCGCCTCGCCTCGCCCTGAAGAGGCACTGAAGCACTGAAAGACCTGAGCTTCCTGGCCAGAAGCTCCCCTCCAGCCCCATCCCTTCTCCCCCCGGATCAGAAGACTTAGAGTGAGACAATGCCAAAATCTTTATTTTTATGCATTAAGTATATTTTAAATAGCTTTGGAATCTAACAGAAGAGTTGTAAGTAATCTTGCCAAAGGCAGAGGCTATCTACAATGAGACAAGTTTATGTGCGTGTATACAATAAATGACCGTATATATTATACATAAATATATATATATATATATATAAATATATCTATAAAGAGTCTATACTGTACACACAACTCACAGCAGTGCAAATTTTTAATGTGATGTAAAGAGATTTTTTTGAAGGGACAGCTGCTTTACATTTGTGTTTATCTTTATTTTTGAAGAAAACAAACATACAAAAGGAAAAAAAAAAAAAATCTCTTTATCGTCTTCTCTCACATCCCGCGATCGGATGTGAAGCATCTCACTGTAAATAGGGTTTTCATTGCAGCAACAATCAACGTGGACCTGGTGGCGGCGGCGGTTGCCTCTCTTTCCTGTGCTCTGTTTGTTTGTTTGTTTGTCTGTCCGTCTGTTTTTTTAATAGATTAGTAAACTTCTGTACTTAGCTCTTCCTCTGTCTTCATCATGTTTTGCGTGGTAACTATCTTGTCTTTTTTTTTTTTTTTTTGTCTTTAACTTAATAAAGACATGTCCTGTTTTCTCACCCTCTTTATAGGTGATTTTTTTTTTTTTCTCTTTTTTTATTTTGCACAAGCACTAAAAGTAGATGATTTCGCCGGGTGACCTTGATCAAGATTGGGTGCGTCAGCTACGAGGGGGTGAGCGCCGACCCGCCCCCGCTAAATTAGCTGAGGTCGGCAAAAAAATGTTAAAAATTAAATATACTACAGGGAGATCAAGAAAACAACAAAAAAAAAGATTTCATCTCTCACTGTCTCTGATTTCTCTGTCATGCTTTTATTTTTTTAAATCGAACCTGTGAATATAATCTATTCTCCGACCTATTTTTCCATTTTGTAATTATTTCATTACTTTATTCCACTTCTTTGAAGAAATGCCGAAGCTAAAAGATTGAATAAACTGACGGTGGTAGAGGAAAATGTGGCCTCTGTCTTTGAGTCAGTGTTGTCATGTTTTCACGCCGTCGAGAAGTATTTTGATGAATGAACGGGAGACCGTTCTCAAGATGTGCTTTTCGCTGACAGAATTACCCATTTTACCACAAGACTAATCATAAGATTTGCAAAATTGTCCCGCTGAGATATTCTTTTGGTGCCAGCTTATTGAATGTAAGAAAGTGTTTTGAATGGTGAATTAAAAAAATCCATGAAAGTAGGTTGTTGGTCTGAAAATTCTAAATATTTGAGTTCATCAGACTGACCCGTCACCTCCCGTAAGGCCGGGAGGAGTCGGATCTGAGGAAGAGCAATAATGTGTTAACTCACATGCATTTTGTTCTTTTCTTTTAAACGATAAACCATGCAAGTCTGCAACGTTCAGCTTCATTTCACTTACAATTCAACTGAAGCTTGGATTCTAACGAACCCCGAGTTGCTGTTACTCATCTGGGCTCTAGTCGTCTCACGTCCGGACGACTGCAACGCCTTCCTTCCGGTGACCATCAGGCCTCTGGAGCTTCTTCAGAAAGCGGCAGCTCGCCTGGTGTTCCGCCGTCCAAAGTTCTCCCACACACTCCCCTTCTTATGTCCCTTCACTGGCTCCCGGTAGCCGCCCGCATCAAGTTCAAGGCCCCGTCTTCTCTCCAGGATATGGTCCAGCCACACGTCCCTACCCGTCCCCTCCGAACCGCCACCTCTGGGCGACCGTCCACCCCGTCACTCAGAGCCCCCGGCCGCCGATCCAACCGGTCTCGGTTCTTCTCGGTCTCGGCTCCTCAGCGGTTCAACGAACTCCCGCAAAAGGTCAGAACAGCGGGGTCGCTGCCCATCTTCAGCCTTGAGCTGAAAACGTATCTCTTCACCAAGCTCTACCCCACTAATTGCACGAAGCAATTAGTGGGGTAGTGCTTGGTGAAGAGGTAAAAAAAAAAAACGAAGAAATGAATGCATGTATGTATATGGTTTTGAGATGGCTATTTGGCAGAGTGATGACTTCTGAATAACGACTACTGGTGCTTTGGATCTTCGGTTATTGAATTGCAATTTTTGTAAGTCACTTTGGATAAAAGCGTCTGCTGAATGACTGGAATATAATGTAATGTAATGTCATGTAATGTGGTGTTGTTCCTCCCGTCCGCTAGGGGGCGCTAGCTCACCCTTATCGCTTCTGTGCCGCACCACCGATATAAATACCTGCCGGAAGACTCTGTCCCAGGAAAAAAGAAAAAAAAAAAAAACATGTACATGTGTGAAATACTGGCGATGTGTTGCTTGAAACCGTAAAGGTAAGTTTCCGAAGTCTTCCCGCCGGCTCCAAAACGCGACGCCGTGGCTGTGTTTATTTTACAACCGCCGCTTTAGCGTGGAAAAAGTGTTCCCGGCGCGGAGCCGCTGCGTGGAAGCGGGTTCACGTTAGCCTAGCATTAGCGGCTACACGGGCGAACCGGACCGCCTCTCCGGCTGCCAGACGGGGTTTTGGGCCACTAAACTGGAGCCGGGAGCGGTTCGGACGCGGTTCTCGGCGTTTTGATTAAAAATGGACCGAAAGCGGCGCGCAGGCGGACTTGACACCCGGCGGAGACGCCGCGGCTAACGGCGGCGGTTCCTCCGTAGCAACGGGAAACAAGACGGTCGGGCTGAAGGCGGATCTGCGGCGTCGGTGTTTGTCCCGGTTTCCTTGCAAAGTTACTGCCTTTTTTGACTCCAGATATAACATCACTCTTTTTGCCTTCCCTTTACTGCTGACAAATGCTATTCACAGCAAAGTTTGTGTTGTTTATCTGTTGATAACCAGCGTGTCTCCAGTATATTCCTAAGGACTTATGCAGAATTAGGACTGATAAACTGTGTCTAAAGAATTAGTGTCACAGATTTGTTGTGTGTGTGTGTGTGTGTGTGTGTGTGTGTGTGTGTGTGTGTGTGTGTGTGTGTGTGTGTGACCTCCTGGTTAAACCTTTGACCTCCTGATCCTTGTCAATCCCTCCAGTCACAAGGTGTTTCCATCCAGGTGTTCTTAGATAATCTTCATGCACTTTTAAGAAGCACCGTCTTCAGGCCGGATCATCAGATTGTGTACGACTCATTTGTGTTAAACTATCAGTGCATTTGCACGCTCGTCGACATCAGTGTGTCACTTTCTGCTACCGTAGAAGAATTGCATGGCCTATTTTTGAAGGAATGCATATTTGAAGAAAGAGAGAGCGCTGGAGGATTTATCGGAGATGTTCGATTCTTTTTTGTGACTTTAGTTTTCATTTCTGTGTCATTCTTTCTTTATCCGTTTGGGGCAGATTGTTTTCTTCTTCTTACCCCGTGTGCTTTCGATGTGCCCTGCAGATTTCCCCGATTGCCCCTCGGGGTTAAATAAAGTTTACCCCGATTCTGATTCCTAGCTAAAGGCAGTTTGTGTCAAATGATGGTGATCCATCTGGGGCTTTAGCGTGGAATAAACCCACCTCGATTGGTTCAGTAAATGCGATTTAATGTCTATTCCAGAGAAATGCAGCGCTCCTCCACCTCACCCAGCCAGGGCCGGTTGTGCACGACAGCTCGCTGACACAGGAGAGGTAAACCGTCGCCCGGATCTCGCCGAAGCGAGTCGGAACATTAACCCGTAAACATGGAAGCTGTGTTTGGGCTGCAGGTTTGCACCTTCCAGCTGAAGATCCTGAAGATGTCTCCTCGGGGGCATTTGACCGCCGTCATAACCACGGTCCTCGGGGCCACCTTAGGAGGCCTGCTTCTATGGCGGGCGTACCGCACCAAGAGGCGGACGCTGCCCTCCGTCCAGACGGCGGCCGAACCTGTGGAAGCGGCACGCGTGGCGAGCGACGGGACGCGCGCCGGGCCGCCGCGCCGAGCCGAGAAGGAGTTCAAGGCGGCGGAGTGTCAGACCTCGGCCTCCTCGGTCCAGATCCCGTCCTGTGAGCAGCTGCTGCGAGCCAAGACGCAGACGGTGAGCTCAGAGGAGGAGTGGCAGCAGCTGTGGCCTCTGATGCAGGAGGACCTGTCAGTGCTGCCCGTCCTGGGACTGGACTGTGAATGGGTAAAGACCAAAGGCGTAAGAAAAGCATCTGCATGGTTCAAATCTATCCTGGAAGAGGAAAGCGCCACCCTCCGTCATCCCGGCAGACATCCTTTAGATTCCTGCTCAGAGAGAGTTCAGATTAGAAACCCGATCTCTCGATTTTACCGATAAATGCTGTGGTTGTTGACGGATCGCATTTGGTAAATAAACGACAAGGAAGCTTCCATGAAAATTTTAAAGGCGTAAATTGCGACGTCTGGAAAATTCGTACACGTCGAAGATCGGCCGAGTCAAACGCTGCTTTTTAAGGAAAATCAATTCTGGGCCTTTTTCCTGAGTTAGAAACGCGTCGCCCGAACTTCATAAAAATCGAAAATAAGAGCGTGAGAGCTCTGGTTTGCTAATTGTAGGCAGGGTGGAATTTTCCTCTCCTCCCGGCGCGGCGCTCGGATCGCGGTCTTGCCTGAGCTGCGTTGTGCATCCCAGGTGTGCGCGAAGGGGCGAGCGTCGGCCGTCTCGCTGGTCCAGATGGCCTCGTGCTCGGGGCTGTGCGCGCTGGTGAGGCTGCCGGCCTTCAGGAGCGGGCAGCTGCCGCGCAGCCTGCTGGACGTCCTCCGCGACCCGCACGTGCTAAAGGTGGGCGTCGGCTGCTACGAAGACGGGAAGCGGCTGGCGCGGGACCACGGCCTGGCGCTGTTGTGCACCGTCGACCTGCGGTACCTGGCTCTGCAGCAGAAGTAGGCGCCTCGCCGTCCGAGAAACGGAGCGTTTATTAGCGCGCGTTGTGGTCGGACGGCGTTCGGAAACGTCTGCGGTTGTTTTCAGGCGAGCGGCCGTAAGCAACGGGCTGAGCCTGAAGTCCCTCGCCGCCGACCTGCTCGACGTATCCCTGGACAAATCCGTGGAGCTGCGGTGCAGCGACTGGGAGGCGGATGAGCTGTCACCTGAGCAGGTGGGAACACTTTCATCATTTTCCTCATCGGACGTCCCGCCGCCGGTTCGGCGAGTCCGAGCTGGATGTGCCGGCGAGCGACGTAACCCCGCGCCCTCTCCTCAGGTGACCTACGCTGCCAGGGACGCCCAGGTGTCCATCGCCCTCTTCGTCCACCTCCTCGGCCTGGGCTCCGAAGCCGGCCCCGCCCTTCCCGGCGGGGGCTCGTACTCTGAGCTGGCCGCCCGCTGCCAGGGGCTGGTGGACGTGCCTTTCAGGGGCCGAGCGGACGGAGAGGACCCCGAGGGCCCGAGGGCCGCCGACCGGGAGAAGTGGCGGAGGACACGCAAGCCGCCCTCGTACGAGAGCCCCGAGTCTGGAGACCAGCAAGTCCCAGACCCTCGGAGGAACAACAAGAGGAAGCCCTTGGGCGTGGGTTACTCCACCAGGTGGGTGTCTGAGCCGACCAACCCGCAGCTGGAGCTCCATCCACCCATCCATCCACCCATCCATCCATCCATTCATCCATCCATCCATTCATCCATCCATCCATTCATCCATCCATCCATCCACTCATCTTAACATCTAAACATCCATCCATCCATGCATCCATCCATCCGTCCACTCATCCATCCACCCATCCATCCATCCATTCATCCATCCGTCCACTCATCCATCCACCCATCCATCCATCCACCCATCCATCCATCCATCCATTCATCCATCCGTCCACTCATCTTAACATCTAAACATCCATCCATCCGTGCATCCATCCATCTGCAGACCGGAGGAGTCAGTTTCTACCTTCCACGACGCCGATGCAGAAACAGCCGAGCAGTTATTTAAAGAAGTGACGGCAAATCAATGATCATAAACGCTGGAAAACTTGTGATGTTTTTCCGTGTAATACCCCGGTGGGTATTTACAAACACCAGTCTAGTTACCTTTGGCCTTGGAACTCCAAATGACCTGCATTCAGGAGTGATGTGGTGCAGGAGGCAGAGAAAATGTCTTTGCAACCATTACATTACATTACATTACATTACATTACATTGCATTTGGCAGACGCTTTTATCCAGAGCGACTTACACTAGAGGACATAGGGACTGCAAATACACTTGCAAATACAAGATGCACAGGAAATATACAGAACAGTAAGCTGGGGTTAGTGAGTTTGGTTTTTTTTTTTTGACAAAGACATACACAAACACACACACACACACACACACACACTGCATAGCCTAACTTGCTGCCTCACCTGATCTGGGGCATCAGCGCAGTAAAAAGTCCTGAAAGAGAAAAGTTTTCACCTGTTTCTTGAAGGTTGAGAGAGATGATGCTCGTCTTGTTGCTTCCGGAAGTTTGTTCCACCACTGAGGTAGTAGAACGGAGAACAGTTTTGCCTGAGATCGCTTAGAGCGAGCAGAAGGTACTGCTAGTAGGTTTGTATTAGAGGAACGCGGCTCTCTGCCGGGAACATAAGGTCTTATGCTCCCGGCATGAGGTCGGGAGCATAAGGTCAACCAAACATTCGAGTGTGTTGAAGTGTTTTTGAGCAGGACAACGAAGCCTCGCGGCTCCCCTGGCAGCCTGCTGCTCATCTTCATCCATGAGACAACCAGTTTCCCCACCAGGGATTAGTACGGGATAAATTCATATCTGCGGCGATATCCAAGAGACTGACTGACAAGTGTGTTTCATCGCGCACTCTGTGTGTGTGTGTGTGTGTGTGTTTGCACGCAGGAGGTCTCCCCTGTACGATAACTGCTTCCTCCACGCTCCCGACGGCCAGCCTCTCTGCACCTGTGACAAGAAGAAGGCCCAGTGGTACCTGGACAAAGGAATAGGAGGTAGGGAGATAACGGGTTGTGGCACCAAGACATCCAAACCCCTTCAAACTCCAAAAGCCGCGGTGGGCGTCGAGTCCTGCTCTCACCTGCACGTCACAGGAATTGGGTGTTGTTGAACTCCACGGTGATTTGAAGCCGGTCGATCGGCAGTGAACGTCAGTGAACAACTCACAGTGTTTACGACGCAAACCTTATCCATCACTCCATCCGTCTTCTTCACTCCACACATGGAAGAGCGAAGCTGTGAAGGCTTTCATGAAGCCAAGAGAAGTAATTGTGTGTGTGTGTGTGTGTGTGTGTGTGTGTGTGTCAGTACTGCAGAGCGAGGATCCCTTCGTGGTCCGGCTCCTGTTCGAGCCGTCGGGCCGACCCGACTCGCAGCAGGACTACTACCTGACGGCCAAGGAAAACCTCTGCGTGGTTTGTGGCAAAGAGGATTCCTACATCAGGTCAGAGGAGTTTTTATTCTGAAAAATGCTTTTCCTCGCAGACTAAGATGCAGCACTACTGGTAGTAATAGTAGGATTATTAGAAACATTTGTTTTGAACTCTTCATTTTGTTTTTTATACCTCATTGTATTAGTGAAGACACATCAGGAGCCCATTGTTTAGTAAAGATAAGCTTCTGAAGTCTAAATGAATATGAAGACTCCGTCCAATAAACGTCTCATACTTTTTGGATCCTCGATTCTAAGTAGGGGGATGATAGTTTTAGCTTTTAATGCTGCTGTGAGCAAATGGCTAGGAGGTATTTGTCATCCTTTCTGTCTTCACGGTTAAGGGTTGCTCCTAATCATGCGGTTTGTGGAAGGTCCTGTTTGAAGACTGTGTTTAGGGCGTCAAAAACTTCCAAAATACACTTAGTTTGGTGCAAAGCCAAAATATAAGTGTGCGGTTTGCAATATCTTTACTCCAATTCCTCCCGCAAGACCTGCGGTGCGTCTCCCCCATCTTAGCGATTATTTCTGGTTTTCTGGAACACCTAGTCATTACTTTCCACTTGAGTTTCCTCCAGGAGTTTGAACTTGTCGCCCGCCGTGCCTCAATACAAAGCTCTTCCCAGGTGCTGGTGTGTCCATGTTCATCTCTGTCTCATAACTCCATCTGTTGGGAGTTGGGTATATTCATAGATAAAAGTATATTATATAGCTTAATGATTATTTTCTTTTCCCTATTGATTGTGGGGCTATTAGGAATTATTTAAATGAGAGTGAGTATTTTAACCCCCCCCTTGTGTGTTGTCAGGAAAGATCTGAACTTTAGATCTCTATAAACGTCTGTCTTTGGGAGAGAAAATTCAAATGTTTTCAGATGGTCGTCTTTGATGGGTTGATAAGATAAGAGTTTCCAGAGTTTCAAGCAAAACATAACAATAATAGATAATAGTAGGAAGGAGGGAGAATAAGAAATACAATAAAATAGATAAAGTGTCAAGGTTAAGGTTGAGGCTGTCAAGTGTTTTAAGGTCTTAAAAAAGTACAAACATTTGAATATTCCCCTCGACTGAAGGATGAGACTGAACTCTGATACTCTGACCTTTTTCTAAAACCACCATCTAAATTCAGGGTGAAGGCCTTCCCAAGTCCAATGGTGTGAAAGAAGTTGATAAACTGGCTGAATTTTAAGTCTAAGCTTCTTCTTCTTCTTCGGTCTTTTCCCTTCAGGTGTCACCACAGCGAGTCCACTTTCTCCATCTAACCCTATTCTCTGGATCCTCCTCTCTCACACCAACTACCTTCATATCTTCTCTCACGACGTCCATAAATCTTCTCTTTGGTCTTCCTCCAGACCTCTTGCCTGGCAGCTCCAATTCCAGCATCCGTCTACCAATATATTCTCTATCCCTCCTCTGTACATGACCCAACCTTCTCTGACCTTCTCTCCAAAACATCTAACATGTGCTGTTCCTCTGATGGACTCATTCCTGATCCTCTCCATCCTGGTCACTCCCAAAGAGAACCTCAACATCTTCATCTCTGCAACCTCTAGTTCTGCCTGCTGTCTTTTGGTCATTGAATTTTAAGTCTAAATTTTAGACTTGTAGAGCATCAGTGAAATTATATTCTAGAAGACGGGCATTCAGTTGGGTCTTTACCCTCCTTCTGAATTACAACTCGTTGCCATGGTTTTAGAGTCTAAGGCTCATCTGTATGGATTTAGGAACAGCAGGTTTTTAAAGGTTTGATGAAATTCATTGAATTCATTATCCATCTGGACCTGGACTTTTGTTGTTCTTGAGTGATGAAATAACTTTCTTCAATGTGCTGATCGAACTCCTCGGCTGTTGAGGTTCAGTTAGTTTTATTCTTTTCTGCATCAGCACTACACGTGTTTGCATTCTTAGACAATGATTTGTAAAACCCTGCAAAGGCCTGTCCAGTTTTGTTTGGTTTTGTGGCAATATTTAGTTGTGACTTTATTTTCTTTCCCATGATGGAGGATTGTTGCTTCCTCAGTCTGAATGCTAACAGTTTGCTATCCCTGTTTCTGTATTCAGAATATTTTTGGTTAGTAAACCTTAAGCTCCCCTCAGCTTTATCCAACAGTAAGATGTCTAGTTGTCTACAACTTGTATCTAAATCATTTGTAACCTTAATGGTTGCAGATTGTTTATGTTGGAACTTTTATTTGATTGTCTGTGCTGGTTATTTGGCCTCTCTCTCTTTTTTCCTTGCAGTTGCAAATGACATAATTCGGCCCTTGTAAATGCTTTGGCACGATCCCAGTGTCAGGGGTTTGGTTCCGCCGAGGTATTAGTGTCTAGATTCTTCTTTGATGAACGAGATGAATTCTTTATCACGAAGAAGAGATGGATTAAGCCTCCGTTGTTTAGTTGTAGTTCTTTGTCCTGTTTCCCATGCGGATGATTTGGGTGATGATCAGAAATAGTGATGGGCAGTTTCTCAATGTCTGTTATTTTACACAAATCTGCCTTTGGAGGAACAATCATCTGTCCTGGAATATGATGCACGCCTACTAGAATAAAAGGTAAAATCCTGTTTCCGGAGTTTGGTACGGAAGCATTTTACTCGTCCTGGATGGAGGGCTGGTTTACCGGGACATCACACACCTACCAGTGTTCCACACCATCCACGGTGAGACGGCACTGTGTTCAACAGCGTCTGCAGAAATCCACGCTCATCCTCGCGTCGACATTTATTAAAGACGCCTCGGCCCCGTTGATCAATCCCTTCACTAAAATGTATTTACGCTGTGACTTTATGCAACAAAGTTTTTGGGAAATATCTTCGCCTGTGTGCAAGTATGGCGGCGCCTTTCCGTCATTTGAATCTCTCGTGCTTCACGTCTGATAGGTGGGTTTCTCGTAGGAACGCAGATCTGGCAGTTCACTTGTTTCATCTGCTGCTATATTTCCTTTTTTATTGGGGTTATGAAGACTCTTAACATTGTTGCTTGCAACTTTTAATGTCAGACTTTAATTGTCCGATACAGAAAGCAAGGGAGGAGAGGCAGATCTTCCGTATGTATCTTGTCCTATTCTGAAGGTTTTTAGGACCAGACCGTCAAACCGTGTGGAGCGAAGTGAACTAAGACCGGAGCTGAGGAACATTTCTATTGATAATACACTGTTGACCTCAAGCTAAAAAGTGCTGAAAATGAACGTCTTCAATTACAATGAGTGAAAGAATACAAAACTGTGAGGTTTGATGATCAATGCTAATGTTGAGTCCGCTGACCGCGAAGTGATAGATGACTTTGCAGCTGCTTCTTTTTTTATTTTAAGGTCGTGATTAAAAAGAAAAGATTAAAAGGGTTTCAGACCATCCTCGTTTGACCGACGTCCGTCCTCCCCAGGAAGAACATCGTGCCGCACGAGTACAGGCGACACTTCCCCACCGAGATGAAGGACCACAACTCCCACGACATCCTGCTGCTGTGCACCGGCTGCCACGCCGCCTCCAACGTGCACGACGGCTTCCTCAAGCGGCAGCTGGCCGAGGAGTTCGTGGCGCCGCAGGGCTGCGAGGACGGCGTGCGGCTGCTGGAGGACTCGGACCGGCGGCGGGTCCGGTCTGCGGCGCGGGCCCTGCTCACCGCCAGGGAGGGGCTGCCCGAGTCCAGGAGGGCCGAGATCAGGGCGCTGATCAAGAGCTTCCTGGAGCTGCGGGACGAGCAGGAGCTGACGGAGGAGGCGCTGCAGCAGGCCGCCAGCTTGGAGACCAGGTGAGACTCGCCGCTCCGCTCGGCCGCCTCCGACAGAACAGCAGAAACTCAACCGGTTTCCATTTTTATGAGATCAAATTCACGCGATGATGATGATGATGATGATGAGGATTCCCTTTTTCTGCTGATAATAGTCGATTTCGTCCCGCTGAAAATGCATGAACTCCCTGTTTGACTTCCTTTTCACCAAATTTATTTATCAGTTAAAAATTTCGGTTTTAATTTCTCAAATCGAAGGTTTCAGACGCCGCCGATCGGTTCGGATTCGGTCCATCGCGATCGCCGTCGACTTTCTCGGAACTGGAATATCGCGTTAAGGTTTCGCCTCAAAATCTCCGTTAAAACTCGTCAAAATCTTTTTCTCAAAGTAACCGGACTTGATTCGGTTTCAGCGCTCATGCGAGAGGCTTCTTCCGTTCCCTTTCCTTCAAACAAAATCAAGTCCTGTTGTTTCAAGATGATGATTTTGTCAAGAATGAACGGACCTGGATGACCGAGATCCTCCGAACACGCACGAAAGTGTCGCGTGAGTTCGGCCCGACTCGCTGCAAAATGTGCCGCCGCGGAAATACCGGGATGGATTTATTGAAAACGAACGTCCGACCAAATGATTCTGGAATACGTGCGTTTTCCTCGCCGAAGCCCAACCCGCCGTTTTCTTCTTCTCCCCCCGGAGGATCTTCAACGAGGCCTTCGTGCCCCACGGGCTGAAGGTGGTGCGCGCCCACGCCCAGCTGGGCCTGCGGGGCCTGATCGACCTGGAGCGCCGCTGGAGGCAGCACTTCCTGTCCACCATGCGGCCGCAGCACCTGCCTCCGCTCTGGTCCGTCGACCACAACCACGAAAAGTTCCTGCGCAAGTACGGCGAGGATCTGCCCATCAAGCTCAACTGACGACCGTCTCCCGGGCGCGGCGTCCCGATGCCGGCGCCCGACCAGTGTGCGGGAAAACACACTGGACGTCCCGTGCTAAGTGTCGTGGCGCGGCGAGTCGGGCGCCGGGTTCCCGTACGGCGGGGCGACTCCCCGCCGAGGAGACGGACCTCCGCAGCGACGCCGCTCGCTGTCGTTTTATATCCCGGAGGGAAGGACGTCATTTATTTATGAAAAGAGATGGAAGATGAAACCAGGTTTTAGAGGAAGCCGCGGCCCGAAGCCAATGAACTCTGGCGGGTCGGCAGCTCACGGGCGTCTCGGAAGACCTTTGCAGAGACGGGGTGGTTTTAATCTGACCCGACCACCTCCCGCCCCCCCGGATATTGTCTGTTTTAAGCCGATAGATTCGTCTTTGCCCCTTTTTTTTTTTTTTTTTCCCCCCCTCATTCTGGGGGGGCAAATAGGTGAGCTGGATCCTCGCGGTGCCTTCAGCGAGCGCTCACCTCTGGTGGAGATTACCGGTCGTCACGGGAACGTTGGCTCCTTTCACCCCATCCTACAGACCCCAGATGTTTCCCACCCCTGCTGCCACACACACACACACACACTCCCCCACCCCCCCCACCCCCCCGCCAGGCGGGACGCCTCCATGGCTCATGTTCTAATGTGCCTCTTAACCCCCCGGACCCGGCGGGAGCCCCCCCACCTCCCCACCTCCCCTCCCAGCGCAGCAAATCTCAGTTTCCGCATTACGACGTCGTTATTTAACAACTCAAACTGCACAGAGAAGTAAAGGTGCCAACAACAAAAAAAAAAAAAAATACAAACAGCGATGGAATTCCCTTTAACAGCCCCCTCTGCAAAGCAGACGTGCATCTTTAATGGGATAAATGTTCTGCACACGGAACTTTAAAATTAACGTCCGCTTTCTGAAAAAACCCAAAGCGGTTTTTGTTTTCCTAAATTGTGAATGAAATTAAGAAAAAAATAAATAAATAAAAGTTGTATTTGTAAAATTTGTCGCGTGGGTTCTTTGGACAGCCGGGGGGAAAGTGTGTGTGTGTCCGGAGACGGAGATGCTTGAAAGACGGTTCTTGCTTTGGGGATTTTTTTTCATGTTTTCAAGGAACCAAAAGTTTCTTCTCTTAAAAATTTAATTATATTTTTTTCATTTTGTTAGCAAACCTGCTTTAAATGTGTGATAAGACACTTGGGTTGTGTTTTGGGCAGAGAACTGAAGGAGTAGACCAGAGTTGCTGTTTTAAACATTGTTTTGAATTTTATTTCTTACAAAATCACAGTTTCATAAATAGTCTGTAAAAAGGAGTAGAAAAGCGTTTTTCTTGACATATATGAATCGGACGTTTCAGGTCAAAGGAGTCTTTCGTCGGACTTTTTGTCAGGAATACCTTTTTTTTTTTCTTTTTTTCTTTTTTTTTTCTACAATCTAGTCTTGCTGAATTAAGGCCTCTAGATTTTGGCATCAGAACAATCTTATCAGTCAAATATTTTTTTAAAGTTGAATTTGCGTGGAGTCATGAGCCCCCCATGGTTTCACAGTTAAGTCAGGAAAAAAAAAAAAATAAAAACACTTTTTGTTTTTGTTCCTTTCTTTTTGTACAAATAAATACCCCTCCCCCAAAACAGCAAAAACTGTAAACAAATGGCTCAACATGCAGATGAAGCGTCTCTAAGGGTCAGTGTTGGACACTGCAGACATTTGCAACATAAAAATGGCACATGAGGCTACTTCCTTGAACCCCCCCCAGGAAGCGGAGTGGTGACAGGAAGTGACATCACTCTGACATCATTACTGCATTACAGCGAAACCTCTGTTTGGGCAGAAACACACCTGGACAGACATTTTACTCCCTTTAAAAATGTTTTCCCCCGATCAGCCATATTTTATCAACTGTGTGTGTGTGTGTGTGTGTGTGTGTGTGTTTGTGTGTTTGTGTGTTTGTGTGTGTGTGTGTGTGTGTGTGTGTGTGTGTGTGTGTGTGTGTGTGTGTGTGTGTGTGTGTGTGTGTGTGTGTGTGTGTGTCCGCCCATGTTTGCAGGAGGCTTCAAAACTTAAATACTGCATATTATCCAAACTCCTTTTTGTTTAAACAACAAAAGGCTACGCAAGAAAAAAACAGACATCTTGAGATGTGTGGAAATAAAAGGCCCGTTTGATTCTGGTTTTGTCTCCAGAGGACGGCGGGACGTCACGCCTTACATTTAAGATCTGTCGAATCGTCGCGCTGACGTCGCTCCCATTCTCAGAGTTTTTTAAAGGTTCGATCATTCGTAAGGCAAAATTCTAAATATTTTTCGAATCGTCCAGTCCCGGAAATTTATTTGGAGCGTCTCCTCACATTTGTCATTTTCGTTGACTTTCGTCTCCCAAGGAGGGACTTGGAGGGCGATCCAGACGAAGGCTCTCGTTATAACGGGCCGATAAAGATTGTCAGGTGAACAAACGACGCAAACAAAAGCCGTAAAATAATCAGCGGGAAAAAGGCGGGCATAAAAGAACGTGAATAAAAGAAGAACTCAACCTCTGAAGGAAAGCCTTCGTGGTTTTTTTTTTGGTCAAAGGTTCGATGATGCGGAGAAGCCGGCGCGACCCGGGAGTTGAACGTGTTCCCAAATGCTTTAAAGGGTAATTCTGGCGAAAATAACGGAAAGCGGTCCGGTTTGGAGCCCGTCTGACCGATATCCATCGGAGTGAAGTTAAACTGACATTATTGATAAAAGTCACGGTGATCTGTGGCGAGAGCGGAGAGCCGACGAGAATCCAGGGAGGTAGAGATAAAGAAGGCGGAGGATTTTGGGCACGAGGACGTGTCAGAGCTGCCAAAGTCCGAACCGCTAGGCGGGAAGGCAAGAGGAGGGCGGAGAGGGCGGTGAGGATGGAGAGGATGCAGAGGATGGAGAGGATGGAGAGGATGGAGAGGATGGAGAGGTCAGGGTTGGACGACCAACGTTCCAACGGCCGGTTGGGTTTGGGTGTCGGAGCCTCCGGTCCGGATCGGGGGAAACGTCGGGACTCCGGCTTTAACGCCGCTGAAAAGTCCAGACCCTCCTTTACGGGGTTTTTCGGTAACGTAGGTCGGGGCGGTCGGACGCCCCGACGGGCAGAACGTTCAGGGGGTCTCCATGTTCCCCTGCCTGGGTTCTACGTCGTCCATCTCGCAGAACCAAAAACAGACGGAACTGACCGGCGCTGCCGATGAGAAGGTGAAGGGTTGGACGGCTCTGGGGCCGTGATTGACAGGTCAAACCCCGCCTCCTGCCACCGCACGTGCACGCCTACGACCTGCTCACATCTATATGCGAGGAGCAGGTGTATGTGTGTGTGTGTGTGTGTGTGTGTGTGTGTGTGTGTGTGTGTGTGTGTGTGTGTGCGTGTGTCATTTTCTTTCCACTAATTTTGCAGTAATTCTTAATTCCAGATCTAAAACATGGAAGGAAAGTGAAAATAAAAAATCTAAACTTGTCCCTTGAAGCCAAAGGAACTCAGCGCCCGTCTCACTGCACATCCACTGCGGCCCTACACACACACACACACACACACACACACACACACACACACATTATTGCTTATGTCAAGACGCACAATATGTGGAAACCCATGTGTTCGGACCTCGGTGTGACAATCAACTGGGCTCCGGGTGTTACGGGAGTAATTAAAAAAAAAAAACAAAAACACACACACACACACGCACACTGCGGAACACACACACACACGGATGTTTGCTGGTGTTTTCAGGGATGTAGCACAAATTCTTTGGAGTTTTCAGAAGCAAAGATGAGGGTGAGAGACAGTCGGGTTTCTTTTCTTTCTCCTTTTCCCCCTTCGATCTCGATACACACACACACACACACACACACACACACACACACACACACACACACACACTTGTAACCCCCCCCCCCACCCCACCCACAGTACTGCTTTTCTTGACGCAACCGGTCCGTACAACACGCTTGGCACGGGTTATCAAAATAAATAAATACCCTGGAAGCTTGGCACTATGCAAAAGGAAAATTCACATTTCGGAAAGAAATCTTATAAAAAACTATTGAATAATCTCAGTCTAATCCACGTTTTTCCTCACTATTACTTATATACTATATGCTGATGAAGATTATAACAGTGTGGTAAACCTGGGGTGAGTCGACTACCACTGAAACAATAGAACTCCTATTCAAATACTTTCCATTTTTTTCTTTTGTTTTTGCACAAACTCACAGCGAAACGAAGGCTCTAACATCTATCCGTCTATCCGTGTTCCTCTTTGCGTTGCCTTTGCTCCCCGCGGCCTCCCGTCCTCACAGGTGTCCCTCCAGGATGCCGGCGACGGCCTGGTCCAGGGGGGGCCCCGGCGGGGCGGCGGCGGCGGCGGCGGCGGGGCCCTGCAGGCGCTGCAGCTCCAGGATGCTGTCGATGGCGCTCTGCAGATGCTCGCTGAGGACGCTTTCCTCCTGGAGGGCCGGCGGCGCCGGCGGCGGCGGGCGGCTGAAGCGCTGCTCCGGATCAGCCCTGAAGTATTTCAGTTTGGGGGCGCCGGCGTCCCGGGGGGGCGACTCCAGGCGGGCGGAGCGTGACGCCGGTGTAGAGCGGGGATCGGCGGATTTGGAGAGGAACCCGGCCTGCGGGGCTCCGGGCGGCGCGGCCCCGTGGGCGACCTCCTCGCAGGCTCCGCCCCCGTTGGACAGCTGACCCGCGCGGTCCCGCTTCAGGCCCGGGTCGCAGGCCGAGTTCCGGACCACCTTGCGGGAGCCCGACTCCTGCTTGATGGTCAGCCTGAGGGCCCCCCTGGAGCTGGACCGGTACGTCTTGAGCCCCGGAGGCCGGTCGGACAGCCGGGACCAGGCGGGGGGAGGGGAGGGGCTGCCGCCGGCGCCGGCGCCCGGCGGGGAAGACGCTGATGTGGCCAAGGTCATCATGAAGGACTCTGGGATCGGGAAGAATAACCGATAGGGATCAACATCTGGAACGTAAAGAAACACCTCGCTGTGATCCAGGATACTTGTGGTCGATCGGGGGGGAAGAATCCCGATTTCTTTGAAATAGAGGTTGTTGGCGTAATCTTCGGCTTTCCGCCGTTGGTTCCTGGTGCTGGCGGTACTTCAGTGTAAATGCTAATGCTGCCATTTCCAGTCCAAGGGAAGCAAAGGGACTGATGCTAAGCTACGCCGCTTCCCAAGGGCCGAGAGGCGGAGACAGGTGTGGGAAAATGCTTGTGGACGCACGCGACGTCCTCGGGATCCGCCGCCGCGTTCCGTGTTCTCGACGCTTCTCGTTTCAGGCGTTTTTTCGAGTTAAGCCGCTAGTTTTAAACGCGCGCTGAACGATTGAAGGCGGCTGGAAGAAACGCCACGGGCAGGAGACGCTTCCTGATTTTGAAGCCGGTTTTGACTTTGCTGCCGGGCGTTCTGCTCCTCGCTCGGGTTCAGATTGGAAAAGTCCCACAGAGGAGGTTTTTTTTCGCCGAAGGTTAAAACCGACCTCCCGACAGCCGGACGTCAACAACAATGGCCGCCTACGAGTGAAAAGGCTTTTACGATGTGATATGAATTGAGATTTTGTTATTGTTTTTAAGTAGCTGGTAGAAATATTGACCAATAGGACGGTGACATCTTGGTGGCCTCTTGAAGAGGTTTTAGAAAAGCTCCGGCTCCTGGAGGCTGAAGGCCAGCGACGACCTCCATCATCCCGTCGCCACTCATCCGCCGTCACAGCCTCCTCGATCCGCAGCTCTTTGTCCTTCTGAGACAAATGTGTTTCGATTTGGCGCCAGATAAATAAATTCTGAGCGGACTGGAAGGAGGTTTGGTAGTTTGACATGAACTGGATTGTTGCCAGTTACTCTCAAATCTGGATTTACTAAAATATACATTTTCATCCAAAATACAACCTTTTTTTTAGCGATTGACGTCTGGATTCATCCCTTGGAATTTGGAATTTTAAGATTCGGGATTACTCGTAAGTAACCAAGGGAATATTTCCCCTTTCTAGCCTTTTCCAGGCTCTTCCTCTCAGAGGGGAAAATACATTCATCTGCAATAATCCGGGATTTTAATCCGGGACCTGGAACGGGCTTCCGGTGCTTCATTTGACATTTTTTCTTCTTCTTTTACAGTGAATGTAGAAAAAAATCAGCTTCAATTCCTCTCTTTTGTTTCTCTACGGCCCCTCACGATACTCATCTGACACACACACACACACACACACACACACACACACACACAGATGCTGACCTGGGTCCCGGCGTGCTCGCCGCCTGTCCTCCGCCAAGGCGTATCGCTCCGCCTGGAGGAAGAGACGCTCCAGCATCACCATTTCTGCCGATGGGCTCTCCTGCTGTGGAGACAAGTTCACGTTTCGGTCAGGAAACACACACACACACACACACACACACACACACACACACACACACAGCATGTCAGAGTCTGGATTTACGGCCGTGAGGAAGAGATTTGTTTTCAAAGGAAAGAAAAATAGAGCCATATGGTTATCAAGGCAGTTTCATCATCTGCCTGAACGCCGGTCTATCGATAAATATAAAATATCGACCAATATAAAATCGGATCGATCAATAAGGTGTCGGTCTTTGACCCGAAAACTTTGCTGTATCTGCGCCGCCGAGCCGTGAGCTCGCTGTCGAGGCGCGACGTCAGTCAATCGGTCGAGACGCCGACGTCGAGTCCGTCGTGTACCGAAATGCGTCGCCACGGCAACACAGGGACGCCTATCGGCCGCGGTGTGGAGCCTCGCCGCCCCCCCGCCCACGGGCTCCTACCTGGGCCTCCTGGACCAGCAGCTGCCTGTACTTGTTCACCATGTCTTTGGTGCGTTTCAGCAAAAACCCAGACACCGAGTCAAACTCCTGGTCCACTGTGGGAGGGAAGGGTGGAGGAAGGAAGGACGGAGGAAAGGAAGGGTGGAGGAAAGGAAGGGAAGGATGGAGGAAAGGAAGGGAAGGATGGAGGAAAGGAAGGGTGGAGGAAAGGAAGGGAAGGATGGAGGAAAGGAAGGGAAGGGTGGAGGAAAGGAAGGGAAGGGTGGAGGAAAGGAAGGGAAGGATGGAGGAAAGGAAGGGAAGGGTGGAGGAAAGGAAGGATGGAGGAAAGGAAGGGTGGAGGAAAGGAAGGGAAGGATGGAGGAAAGGAAGGGAAGGATGGAGGAAAGGAAGGGTGGAGGAAAGGAAGGGAAGGATGGAGGAAAGGAAGGATGGAGGAAGGGAAGGGTGGAGGAAGGGAAGGATGGAGGAAAGGAAGGGAAGGATGGAGGAAAGGAAGGGTGGAGGAAAGGAAGGGAAGGATGGAGGAAAGGAAGGGAAGGATGGAGGAAAGGAAGGGTGGAGGAAAGGAAGGGAAGGATGGAGGAAAGGAAGGATGGAGGAAGGGAAGGGTGGAGGAAGGGAAGGATGGAGGAAAGGAAGGGAAGGATGGAGGAAAGGAAGGGTGGAGGAAAGGAAGGGAAGGATGGAGGAAAGGAAGGGAAGGGTGGAGGAAAGGAAGGGAAGGGTGGAGGAAAGGAAGGGAAGGATGGAGGAAAGGAAGGGAAGGATGGAGGAAAGGAAGGGAAGGATGGAGGAAGGGAAGGGTGGAGGAAAGGAAGGATGGAGGAAAGGAAGGGTGGAGGAAAGGAAGGGTAGGAAAGGAAGGGTAGGAAGGGAAGGATGGAGGAAAGGAAGGGTGGAGGAAAGGAAGGGAAGGGTGGAGGAAAGGAAGGGAAGGATGGAGGAAAGGAAGGGTGGAGGAAAGGAAGGGAAGGGTGGAGGAAAGGAAGGGAAGGATGGAGGAAAGGAAGGGAAGGATGGAGGAAAGGAAGGGTGGAGGAAAGGAAGGGAAGGGTGGAGGAAAGGAAGGGAAGGATGGAGGAAAGGAAGGGAAGGGTGGAGGAAAGGAAGGGAAGGATGGAGGAAAGGAAGGGTGGAGGAAAGGAAGGGAAGGGTGGAGGAAAGGAAGGGAAGGATGGAGGAAAGGAAGGGAAGGATGGAGGAAGGGAAGGGTGGAGGAAAGGAAGGATGGAGGAAAGGAAGGGTAGGAAAGGAAGGGTAGGAAGGGAAGGATGGAGGAAAGGAAGGGTGGAGGAAGGGAAGGGAGCAGGAAAGGAAGGGTAGGAAAGGAAGGGTGGAAAAAAGGAAGGGAGGGAAGGAAAGGAAGGATGGAGGAAGGGAAGGAAGCAGGAAGAGAAGGATGGGGGAAAGGAAGCGAGAGACGGTCAGCGTCAGGAGGAGCCACAGGATGCAGATCTCTCAGCGTCGTGTGTCTCCTCACCCAGCTGGCAGTGTTCCTGAGAGGGCGTCTCTCCGGCGCAGGCGTGATACGGCAGCAGGCGTCCGACCGCCTCGCCCAGCGAGGGGAAGGCCGGGCCGGTGAGCGGGTTCTGGACGGCGGCTCGGTCCGAACACAGCCGCTGCTGGAACCTGGGGGGCAGAAACACACTTTTCATTCTGAGTAAAGACGGTGACGCAGAACCTCCACACACACACACACACACACACACACACACACACACACATTAACTCCGTGTTCAAAAAGGCGGTTCTCAACCTCCCGGACGCACATTTAGACGGGTTGCGTTACATGTTTAGTACAAAATGTTTATTTGAGAAAAAAATCCATCTTAGTAGCCGTTTGATTGAAGCAAGATAATTAACTCGGGTGTTTTAAATTAAAATCTTATATTATTCATCAACTAATGTTTATTAAGCCGGCCGTTGCGCTCACCTGAAATTGACACGCTAAAAATCAGCCATCAATTTATCACCATCAAGATGTGACCTGAATTTCAACAGGCGTGCACGTGACCGCTCGTTCTCAAGCCGTGCACGTCGCCCCGTCCTCTCTACGGCCAAACATGCATCGTGTCCCGGATGGCGGCCCTTACCTGTGTCTGCGCACCGCTGGTGTGAGACGCTCCTCGCTCTGCTGCTCCGGACCTGCCAGCTGGAACACACACACACACACACACACACACACACACACACACACACACACACACACACACACACAGAGTGGAGCAAAGGAGAGATTGAATGGCAGTTTGCATTACAGTTGATTAGCATTAGTTTGCTTTGCTTTTCCCTGCAAACACACACACACACACACACACACACACACACACACACACACACACACACATACACATTTAGAGGCGTGTCAATTGCGAGGTGAGTCCAGGTGCAATGCAGTCGTGACATTGGAGAACCGAACCGCCGTTCCTACGTGGCCCCCTGTTTCTACCTGTCGATGAGATTTTAGGGAGGAATCGTAACAATTTCCTGAAAAAAATCCCCGACGTCGACGTTTGAACCTCGTTCGACAAAGCAAAGGGCGCCAGTTGATGTAATTCAGGTCACCTATTTCTGCCTCCTGCCCCGGCTCCCCCAGGGGAGCAGAGAGAACGCGGGTCGGAGAATCTCGTCACGAACGGGAAACTCGGCGCCGCGGCGTCTCTCACCTCGCTCGGCGCCGGCCGGCCGGCCTCGGCTCGGCCGCGCTCCCTCGGCGCCGGGTTTCCGTGGACCGGCTGCGTCCGGGCCGCGGGCGAGGGGGGGCCGACGTCGAGAGCGGGCGTCCGACTCTCCGGGGCCGAGGACGCCGTCGGCTCTGAAAAAGGGACGGGACGGAGGAGGTCAGGCGGCGCCCGGGCAGGTGACTCGGGAGAAACGGAGAAACGGGAGGTCGGGTGGAAACAAACTGACCGTTGACTGTGAGCCGACGGACGCCGCCGCCGCCGGCCGAGGGTTCCGGCTGCGGCCGAGGCGTCGAGGACGAGGACCGGGGAGCCGAGGAGTCGGCCCCGCCGGGAAAGGCGGAGTCTAGAGGCGGCGGCCGCCGGCGGAACACGGGGGCCGGGAGCTCTTCAACAAACCGGACTTGGGGCTCGGCGTGAGGCGGGCGGGCCGAGACCTCGGGAGGCGACGAGGCGGCGTCCTGATCGGACGGCGAGGAGCCGAGCGGCCGAGGCTCCTCGCCGTCCGAGGGAAGAGGAGAGTCCTCGACGTGCTGCGCCTCGCCGCCACCGCCGGCCGGCGGGGAAGCCAAAGACTCTGTCGGCAGCGGCGGCGGCGCCCCCGCTAGCAAATGGGACGAGAGCGGGGAACTAAGTGCTTCCTGCGGACAAACGCGACAGGAAGTGGACAGTTAGATCCTGTGGATAATCTGATGATCTGAATCCCCAGATTATATGGAAATCTCCGGATTTTCTCCCGGATTTTCCCGACCTCGTCGGAAGGGGAAGCATAATTACTCTGTAATGACAGTAAAACGGTGTCGGCCGACCAATTAGTAACTTTTAATCTCCTTTATATTCTCTGTTTTTGCTGTTTGATTTTCTCTGATTATGCATTGACATTGATGGAACCGAGTCCTGCCTCTCTTTTCCTGAACCTGCTTTCCATCAGGGTGACTTTTCCCCTCAGGGTCAAATGAAGTGAACTCACCGGTAAAGTGGTGAATCTTTCCCAGCTTTACGTTAAACCGCCAGACTGGACCAATCGAAGAACACCGTTTCCCCTCACCTGTTGCAGGTGTTGCATAAAGGCTGGGTTGTGGCTGATGGCGCTCATGGCCTCCTCCTCCGCCATCTGGGGCAAAAGGAGTTTCGGCATCCCGGCGTCTGCGGGGTCGGGGGTCGGGGTCGGGGTCGGGGGTCGCTGTAGGATGGCGACGGCCGGCGGGGAGGAAGAAGAGGAGGAAGAAGAGGTGGAGGAGGTGGAGGGCAGCAGCCCCGCAGGGGCGCGCTGGACCGAGACCGGCTGGAGAATCTGAGCGTAGCGCTGCAGGAAAGAAAAACATTACAGCGAGTTTTAAAAACATGTTGGGGGGGGTTTCACTGTGAGTGGGCGGAGAAGCAGCCGCTTTGTGGAAAATGTGAAAAACAGAAGGATTGGGAAAGAAAATGTATGTCACGCAATTTGGCAAAACAACAACAAAGAAATCCCATCCTAGACGCTCCAGGTGCTCGGGCTATTTATAGTTTAATATTATTAAAATTTTTCGTGTTACTAAAAATAATACCTCCAAATGGAGGTTTGTTTTATATTCAATGAACAAAAAAGGATATTGATAAGAAAAAGAGATACCGATAAAAAAATATATTTTTCTGTGAATTGTACAGATATACGATACTAATCTTAGAAAGTAAATCAACAGAAGCGCTGCACTTTCTGCACTTGCATTAGGTTTGAAAAATATTAAAAATAAAATAAATAAATAAAAAACTTTCATTTGCCTTATCATTAAAATAGAAGTGGTATGATTTTTCTAACACTGCTAGGTTTTTTTTTTTTTAACAAAGAGCAAATTTTGTTTCCCTGGAAACCACGGTTGCCATGGATACAGAGATCAATTGGAATTTGCACATAAAACTCGCGTCGGACCCGACATGACGACGGACGACCTCGCGACGGCGCTTCACCTGCGTCAGTTGCTGGAAGGCGTCCTCCGATCGGTTGGGTTCGTCCGGCGCGCTCCTGTCCGGCAGCAGCACCACCGAGGCCGGCCGGAGGCTCGGCTGCACCTCCGGCGGCGCGGCGGCGGCGGCGGCGAAAGGCAGCCGCTGGACCACAGAGGGGCCGTTCACGATGGAGATGGAGGCGAGGTCGGAGGGGAGCATCGCCGAGCTGTTGATCAGCGTGATGTGGTTGCCCAGAGCCGGGCCGTGCACCAGGGCGGCCGGCCGCCCCTGCGCCGCCGGCGGGTAGCTCCCCGCCAGCGGCGCCGGCATCTGGAAGACAGCGGGGGACGCCGGCTGCAGCTGCAAAGGTCCGGAAAGCACGGCGGCCTGGTGGAGAGCGAGCTGCCCCGCCGGGGCGGCGAAGACGGGTCCGAAGTTCAGCTGCCTTTGGGGTACGGTCAGGATCTGAGGGCCGTCCACGAGCGGGCCGGCCGGGGGCGCCGCGCCGTGGACGGGGCCGCCCCGGGGACCCGGGGTCAGCAGCGGCCGGGCGGCGGCGGCGGCGGCGGGCTGGGAGATGGCGACGGGGGACTGGCCCGAGAGAAGGAACTGGTTTTGGCCTTGAAAGAGTCCCTGAGGCTGCAGCACGAAGGAGGCGCCCTGGTTGAGCAGCTGCAGGCTGAGCGGCTTGGAGAGCTGGGGCGGCGGGGGGGGCGCGGCGCCCGACTTCTGGACGGCGGGCTGGGACAGCAGGATATTGGGCGAGGCGGATCTGGGTACGAACGCCAGACCCTGTGCCGGTTTCTGGGCGGACGGCTTCGGGCTTATTTGGACCAGCCTGGGCTGGATGCTGATGGGCGGCTTGGGCTGGATGGGGAGGGGGGCGCGCTGCAGGACGATACCCGGCGCCGCCGCCGTCAGCGCCGGCGTGATGAGAGGGCGGGCGGCGACGGCGGGCACGGCTTTATGGATGATCATCCCCGAGCCCCGGACGGGACTCAGGGAGAAGGAGGCCTCGGCGGAAGGAGTCGGGAACACGTTTCCGGGCAGGAGGCCCATCAGCTGAGGGGGCGCGGCGGGTTTCAGAGAGGGGCATCCGGGGCCCACCGCCAGGAGCGAGGGCTGCGGGGGCTCCACCGCCGCCTGGGAGTCTCTGGGCAACACGGGGGTCACGGGCAGCGTCACAGACTTGGGGACGAAAGCCGGCGGCGAGAGGAGGGGGGCTGGCGAGTAGAGGGACAGGCCGTCGGCGGGGGCGGCCAGACCCGCCTCCAGGGCCATGGTCTGCTCCGTGATGTCGGCCTCCTGCAGGCTCTGCTGCAGGATGTCGCACGCCGCCGCCTCCGTTTCCTCCACGTCGGCCTTCTTTTGCCGGCCTCCGGCCTCGGGGTCCCCCCGCCCCGCCTGCGGGTCCCCCCCGCCCTCCGGCGACGACATGAGCGCCTCCTCCAGGAAGGAAAGATCCACGCAGCCCGGCGGAGGCGAGTCGGGCAAATCCCTGCCATCTCCCAGCAGAGAGACGGGACTCTGGTCGCAGACAAAGAGGGAGACGCCGACGGCGGCGGGACGGAGCGAAAAAAAGGAGGGGAGATGATTAGCGGGAGTCGACGGGAAGCAGGGGAGGGAGGGGGTGCGGCGAGCTCCTCCCGGGGAAGGTGTCGCCTCGATTGTTGTGACTCACCGGGGTGTCGGTGAAGAGGGAGGGCTCCCCGGAGGACGAGTTAATGAGCAGGTCTTCCGTCTGCAGCTGGAGGGAGGAAAGCGGCCCATTTCTAGGTTAGCGGCGGTGAGAAAGGCAGGGCGGCGTATCACATTGCGCCCCCCCCCCCCCCCGCCGCCATCTTTTTTTTCCGCCCGAAAAACCCCGGAATTGTCTCCCGTCGCTTTCTATCCGGGGCTCGGTTTTACCTCATTGGTCCCGTGAAGGAAGTCGTTCAGGGCCTGGGGGTCGCTGCCGAGACACAAGCCGGGACGGAACGGTCAGACGGCGAAGGAAAAACAAACATTTCACCTTTTTTCTTTTTAATTGGCAAAGCCGGACACGTCACCTTTCCCTTCTTTCACGCCGGCGAAAGAAAAACACAACTACCTTTAACGACATCTGGTTGAAAAATGCTGTCCAGATATTGTGTATTATGTTCAACAGCTTTGCGGTTTATACTTTGTTTGTGTTGGTTTTGGCCAACAGTACAATAACTACATGTTTTTAAACTGCACAAAAATGTAAATTTGTGACACTGTGTCAAGTCATGGGGTAGGATGACGGAAATATGCACGTCTGCCAGGAAAAATAAATATCTCAACTAAAATATTTCATGTAAAAACTGATAGACTGTCAAATATTAAACCAAACCTGCTTTTTCACAATAAAATCAAACGTCCCCCTGACATCCGACATCTTATCAATTGATATCCTTAGCTGTCGCTAAGTTCCACAGCTCCGGCGGCGGCGGCGGCAGCGGCGTCTGTCCGGCGACTCACCACAAAACATCAAGAAGACACGTCCCATCTTCATCCTCCATGTCAACTGAGAGAAGCGGGAAACGAGACGCAGTCAGAGGTGTGACTTTCAGGGAGGTCAAAGGTCATCACAAGTAAGATCCGACCTATAATCATCTTATCACTTCCATATTTTAAACAATATTAGCTTGATTGGTCGATTTCTCTGAGCTCCATTAATCCTTGCTCAACTTTTACTTGGGACGCCGGACGAGCGGGACGGAAACCAACGGACCGGCGGAGGAGGGCCGGTATGTGGATGTGATGTCATAGCCGCTGTGACGCTGTGATCCAACATCGCAGCGTCACAGCGTCACTGCGTCACTGCGCCGACGACGACGAACAGATGACGATCATGAAGAAACGGCGCCCAAAACAGGAAGTGAATGGATAAAAAGCTGCACCGACGGTGAAATGACAAATCCTGCCTCACTGAAAAATGAGGAGACCTGCAGCTCAAGGACTTCCAGGTATTTCAGGAACAGCTGTGAACTCTTGTTGTTTCCAAGATGAATCTCAAGTGAACTTTCAGGGATTTAAAGGGGATCATATTTTGGGGAACTTTCAATAGAAAACATCAAGTTTAAGGGTAAAAAATATTTCCTGTTCTCGCTGTGCTGGAAAAATCAGGATCATTCCAATGTCAGGATTGCTGGACATCATTTGTCATCTCAGCTAACACACACACACACACACACACACACACACACACACACACACACACAACAACTGTGTCCTGATTTCATCTGACAACACAACAACATGTTAAAGCTGAAATCGACACAAACTGACTGTTAGCTGCAAGTGTCACAACAACACAAGGTCCCTGGGTGGAGTTTGTATGTTTGTATGTTTGTATGTCTGTATGTTTGTATGTTTGTATGTTTGTATGTCTGTATGTTTGTATGTTTGTATGTTTGTATGTTTGTATGTCTGTATGTTTGTATGTTTGTATGTTTGTATGTTTGTATGTCTGTATGTTTGTATATTTGTATGTTTGTATGTTTGTATGTTTGTAGGTCTGTATGTTTGTATGTTTGTATGTCTGTATGTCTGTATGTTTGTATGTTTGTGTGTTTATAGGTCTGTATGTTTGTAGGTCTGTATGTTTGTATGTCTGAATGTTCCCGGTGTTTCCTCCGCTTCTCTCGTGTCCTCCAAAAACCTGCATGAGGTCTGACGGAGATGCTAATTAGCTCAGATGAGTGAATGAGTGTTCAGTTGTGTGTTTCTATCTGATGTGTGAACGCTTGTGTCTCTATCTGATGACAAAGTGAAGCCCGTCTACATGACGCATGAACGAGGGTCAAAGGTTGGATGTCGGCACGGCGGCGCAGTGGATGGCGCCGGGGTTAGCGGCCAAGTCTGTTAGCGCTCAGGTTAGCGGCGCAGTGGTTAGCACTGGAACCGACCCGTGTTCCTTTGGAGCTTTTCTGTCGGTCAAGCAGGTTCATTGGGAACCTGTGAATGGTTGGCTCTTCAGGTGGTCCAGGGGGTCCTGATGTGGGAGAGGCTTTGCTTCACCCTGAGTGTGGGATGAGGCGGTAAATATGGATGCTTGGACCGTCTCTGGAAAGGACGCCTGAGTAGTATTATGGATCTGCGTGATCTACATGATGTGTGAAAGGGGGAGCGATCAGTCCGTTCATTTTTTGTTGTTTTGTTCATTTAAGTCAGTTCATGCAGCTCCTGGTTAGGAGGTACACACAGCTTGGAGGTGTGTGTGTGTGTGTGTGTGTGTGTGTGTGTGTGTGTGTGTGTGTTGTATGTCTGAGAGTGTGACTGTGCAGCCTGCACTGTGTGCAACTACAAAATAACAATCCCAGAGACTCCAGTTTGTCTCTGGTAACGTTCCCTTCTTTTTCCCGCCTGCCCAGCGGCCCCACCTAGCGCACGTGCACTCTCTGTTGAGGCTTCAAAATAAGAGCTGAGGGCATCTACTGCGCTTCCAACTTAACGCGGGAACAAACCCGTAAAGACGGTTCTGGTGGGACGCCTGGCCTACCTCACGGGTGAGAGGCCCCATGCAGAGCGGTCCGGCTGAGTTCTGGCCTCATGGGAAGCCGTGGCGTGGCTTCAGCGTGCGGCGGCGGCGCAGGGGGGAGCGGCGCCGGGAGTCGGCGGGACGGAGGCGGTCGGTCCCGTCCGCCGGGCCATCGCCGCCGGGCCGATGGAGAGCCTGGACGGAGGGATGACAAGGACGAGAAGCACCGGAGGGTTGAGAAGGGCGGAGGGGGAAGCGCCGACACACCTGGTAACCCGCCGGGTCACGCCGGGTCACGCCGGGTTACCGGCGGCCAAAGCGGGAGCCGGCAGGTGCCAGAACGCTTCCTTCACCCCCTCCTCCGGCGGGGACACACACTTCTGAGGGCGTCATCTTCTGATGGGATGGACAGGAGGAGGAAGATGAAGAGGAGGCGGGGATGCTATTGTTGTGGCCGTCCAGACGTGAGTGGTGCAAAAGTGCCCCTCCGCCCCCCCACCACCCTTGGCTGCGACCCGGTGAGGCTCTCAGCCAATTAAAAACCGGTTTACTCGCCTGCTCGGGGTCCCTTTAGGGGGGGGGGGGGGGGTGAGGATGAGGAGGATGAAGATGAAGATGAAGAAGGCCAGGCGAAGCTCCCGCTGACATGTTTTTGTTTACAGCCGCATTCGGAGCCGCAGCGCCCAATGAGAGGCGGCCGGCCGCGGCGTGTGTGCGTGTGCGTGTGTGCGTGTGTGTTTAATAGGTTACGTAAGGTGAATGTGCGTTCACGTGAAATTAATGCCCCCCCCCCCACACACACACACACACACACACACACACACGCACAGACGCGCTCCCTCCTCCTGCCTCCCAGATGCGTGGCTCGTTGTGTTCGTTGTGTACACACACACACACACACACACACACACACACACACACACACGCACACACACATGCACACACAGCCGCGGTGTCTCGCGTGGAACGGGAGACGGCGGGTCGTATCGCGGTAACAAAAGACGCGCTGGCGTATGCGTGTGTGTGTGAGTGTGTGTGTGTGTGTGTGTGTGTGTTGTTTTTTTTTCAATATCGTTGCGATCTCACTCCCCTTACCGTGTGTGCCATTAGTGTGTATCCGCACCCCCGCACCCCCCGCACCTCCACACACCACCCCGAAAAAAAAAAGTGTAGCGGAAGCAGAAAGAAGAAAAGAACTCACCCCGTCTTTGTGGTTTATTGTCCTGGCGCGCGGGCGGGACGCCGCGCCATCGATCCACGCTCCGTGGGCTTTTCAGATGCTAAAAGGAGGAGAGGGAGGAGGAGAGGAAAGGAGGAGAGGAAAGGAGGAAGGGAGGAAAGGAGGAGGGGGGGAGGGGTTGGAAGGCTGGAGGTGGGGGGGGGGGAGTGGGAGTGGGAGTGGGAGTGGGAGTGGGGCTTCACCGGGGCGGGTGTGAGAAACAGGACGAGTGGATCACAACACAACACAACACAACACAACACAACACAACACAACACAAAGGTGGGAAAGCGCGCCCGAGGAGGAGGAGCACACACGCACGCAGCCGTGCACGCGCCCGGTCCACCGACACGGACTTTCACGCCAGAAAGAAAATGATTAGAATAAAGAAATAAGGTGGAAGTTGAAATAAAAAAACGTGAGGTCCACGCGGGGAGGGTTTCCAAACACAGCGCGTGGCGGCTCTTCCACACGTGATCATTCCACACGCGTGAATTAAATAAATGAGCGGCAAAACAAACACGTCACGTCTTGACCTGACATTTATTTTGTGACGATGTTCAGTTGTAAATGAAATAAACGTCAGCCGAGGGGTTTCCAGCCTCCCGGTGACCCGAGGGGTCGAGCCGTGGGGTCTCGGGTCGCCCCCCCCGAGCCGTGGGGTCTCGGGTCGCCCCCCCGAGCCGTGGGGTCTCGGGTCGCCCCCCCGAGCCTTGGGGTCTCGGGTCGCCCCCGAGGCCGACGGCCCCGGACGGAAGAGGCCCGGCTCGGAGGACCCCGATGACGGGAGCAGTAATGGACCCCCTTCCTTCGGCTCGCCAGGCGAGGCCGGGGTCAAAGGGTCGGGACGCCGTGCGGCGCTTTGCTGCGAAGCCATCTGATTGGAAGGCTGAGACGGGGCGCGAGGCCGGGGGTCACCTGACCGATATGTCACCCTCTGCAGGGGGTCGACCTCTTGTCGGCTCGGGGGTCGCCCCGGTGACCGGCGGCGGGTAGGCCGGGGCGTATTGACGCATTGATTGCCCGCCGACACGACGCCTGAATGTTGGGGTTCAACCCGGCGATGCCAAGGCGCCTCCTTCCGCCTCTGGGTCGAGGGAGGGTTTGACCGTCGTGTGTGTGTCTGCACGCCCGACGGCGCTTCAGACCAAACACCTCTTTCGTCGGAGTCCCCCGACGGGCTCGAGGCACCTCGGGGACTCCCTCGTCCCTCGGCGTTGCCACGGGAGAAGTTTGATGAGGTCATGAAGAAGGACTTTTGAGATTCTGCTCCTCCGTCCAGCTGCTCCGGAGGGGAAGCAGTCACTGTCAACACTGTTTGCAGAGGAACTGCCAGCCTCAAGCGGCGGGGAAACCCTTCTCAAGACGACAAGCCTACCCATGTGAAAGCAGAGTTGGGGATCTCCAGGGTGGACTCTCCTGTTTCATGACCAGAAGATACCTAGATAGTCCAAAAGCACCTCAGCGGCAGGGACTACAAGGCAGTGGGGCTTCTGGATTGGCAAACCGGGGCGCTGAGCCCCCACTTTGAAAAGGGATACCGGAGGGTGCTCTCCTACTCCAGGGAACACGCTCCTCAGACTCCCTGGGAAATGGATGCTGGAGAAGAGGGTCCACCAGGTGGTTGAACCTCAGATTCCAGAGGAGCAGTGTGGTTTTTGTCCTGTTGTGTAGCAGTGGAGCAGCTCTGTAGCCTTGGCAGGGTCCTTGAAGGTGCATCGGTTTGCCCAACCGGTCTACAAGTGTTTTGTGGACGTGGAGAAGGCATTTGACCGCGTCCCGCAGGCAACTCTTTTGGGGAATTCTGCTACGGGAGTTCGGGGTTCCGATACCTGTAATTCGGGCCGTTCCGTCCTTGTATGATCGTGTCGGAGCTCGGTCCGCATCGTAGGTTGTAAGTCGGATTCGTATCAGGTCCTCTGAGTGGAGTCGCTGCTGCGGCGTGAGCATCTGATCAGGGGGCCTCCTGGACGCCTCCCTGGTGAGGAGGTGTTCCAGGAGGTGGACCAGGAGGTGGACCAGGAGGTGTTCCAGGAGGTGGACCAGGAGGTGGACCGAGGGAAGTCCCAGGACAAGCTGGACGGACTGTGTCTCCTGGCTGGCCTGGGAACACCTCGGGGTCCAACAGAAGAGCTGAACCAGATGGCCAGGGAGGGGGAGGTCCTCCTGGGTCTGGATGGATGGAGAAAGGGATGGATGGTTATTACTCACAAAAAGGCAACACGATGGCAGCAACTCAATGTTGTTCTTCAGCTTTTGAACCCAATTTTACAAAACCCATCCTACTTTTTCTTATTGCATTGTGAATAAGCTTTATTTACAAAAGTCAACACTATAAGATTAATGGATATTATTGAATATAATATTTTCACCTGAAAACCTAAGGTGAACTAAAAGAAGTGGAGCGCTTGCAAGGGAGGAAGTATCTTGTAAATTGTATTTAGTACATCGCTGGAGTAAAAGTACTTGGGTAGTTCCTCTTCATCACTGTGTTTGAAATATATGAGCACCAGGAATTCACGGATAAACTCTCGAGGTTCCATCAATCTAGTGATTTAGATATAAATAGATTTAAGTACTACTCTCACAACACTTTGTATTTTGTGTTATTACTCACATTTACACAATGGCTGCGATTCAATGTTTTTTAACCCAATTATACAAATATCCTCAAACCCATTATACACAATAATGTACTACATTTTACCAAAATTGCATTTATGAAGTTCAGTCATTGATTCAAGAACATTCAAGTACATTATAATGATTTCATATAAAATCTTCACCCAAAAACCTGAGGTGTACTAAGTGTAGTGAACTATTTAGCAAGGAGAGAAAAAACCTTGTACATTGGACTAAGTACTAGTACTAAGTACTAATTACTAGTACTAAGTGCTAAGTCCACCGCTCGATGAACTTGCTCATCACTGAATTTGAAATATATTTGTACTCAGCAAATACACCGTTAAAATCATGCGGCTCCCTTTCTCCTGTAATTAAAATATGAAAAAAAACAAAAATGCACATAAAAATGTAATATAAATATGAGGCAGGTTGTTGTGCATTGTTATTGTTCCTGTGTTATGTATATTTGTCTGTGGACAATTGTCAAATACTTTTAGAGAAGAGTGTACTGTAACTCAATGAGTCATACAAGACAAAAATTCTTGCGCTGTTAAAAAATTTAAAAAGAAAAATCACAAAAATCAACATATCAGATTAAATACTGTGATAGCAAATGAAGACATGAAAGGGTGAAATGAAGTATAAACCGTTTATAAATGGTTTATTAAGCTCACAGTTTGACATGTTGGTTCTAAGAGGCTCTGAGAGGAAAAAATGACGAGGCTTTTCATTTTCCGGGACAAAGCGCCATTTCTACCAGACATTTTGCTCTTTCCTCTGGTTTTCCATGCTCCGTCCCATGACTGGAAAATTTGGTTTTTCTCAATTTCCAGGAAGCATGGCGGGAACCTGTAATTATTGGTTCTGGCTTTTTTATTATTATTATTTTTTTATTATTTTAATGTGTGGACTTTTACAGATCAGGGACTCGCTGTGGAAACAACTTGAATAGGAAAGTAAAAAGTGATGAAAAGAAAAAAGAAAAATACTGAAATGGCAAAAAATAGGGCATTTTTAGCCACGACCGCACTGAAAACTTAAGTGTTGTTCCTTCGCGCTTAGTTATTCTATTTAGCCTCTTTAAATATTTCACACTGAAATGCATTCGGAATAATACCTAGACGTGAACTGATACGCCCTTTTTCTCACTTGAATCCATGAATTCAAAACCAAAATTCAAATTCAAAACCTTTTGTTGCTTTAATTGTCCGTCCGCTCCGTGTTCATGAGGCTCATCTTCTATTCCAGATCGCTGGAGATGGTGGTTCCCGGAAACATCAGGATCTACCACCGGCACTGCAGTGTAAGTAGTGTCCGCGGAAGTCCATAACCAAGTCCACCATCTTGTTGATGTTGACCTCCAGGTCGTGAACTACACACCAGGCTGCCCGCTGAGACATCGTGATCCTGTAAGCCGGCTCTCGTCGTCCCTGACCGCGATGTCTTCCGCGATCTTGACTCAAAACTCTTCAGGACCAAAGATGTCAGAGCACCAGGTCTGTAGCCTTTCGGGCACGTTATCCTGCGCGTGCTTGGAAATAGTACAGCGCTGGAAGTCTTGCAACAGGATGTGACGGGACATTCAGAGACGGACTGGTCGTAGATGTGTGAGGACACCGGTGGCTGCTGTGCGGCACGAGGCTCCGGTGTTACCGGGGAGTCCCCATCAGGCCCTGGAGCTTCCTAAGCTTTAGCCCAAGTCAGACCCTTGTAATGCCATTTTCTGAGAGGGCGTGGGGTTCTTCCTCTGGAGTCCTCTTTGGCAGATCTAGGGGGATTCTTGTCCACGTCATCCCTTGACACCTGGGCTCTCTGAACAGTTTGGAGAACCACAGTAGCTGATTTAGTGAGCAAAACTGTCATCCTCACTGACTCCCTGTCCAAAGACTCCGTGGAGTCGCGAAGCACGCCTGTTGCCTCTCGAGTCCTGCACCTCCCTGGAGTCCTGAATGATTTGACCCTCTTCAGTTGCCGCCTGTACACGTGGACCACTTGTATGATGCACCAGACCGACGGCCCCTGTGGCGCCAGGAAGGACGCTTGTGTGCTGGCTTCCGTTCCAGATTTGTTCCTGGACTGATGTAGTCTTTTATTTCCTCCAATCTACAGAAGACAGTTGGGGAAAACTCAAAAAGCGTCCATTCCCTCAGGAGTAGGAGGGAATTCCAATCGTAAAAGTTTAAAACAGAAATTGAATAAATGCGGCAGGTAAATGAAGTGATAGGGGGAAAAAAATAACATCCGTAAACCTTTTATTTAAAGGACGTCTTTATTGATAACTCACATTTAAAATACAAAATATGCCTCCCTCTGAGAGAAAAAAAAGACAATTAAAAAAAAAACCCAAACACTTCTTGTGAGAGCCTCTGTCCGGGCCTCACTTGGCCGCCTGCTGGGCCTGACGACGCAACAGCACGTAGATCTTCTCTTTGATCCAGTCCTTGTTGTACGGCTGGTACGTCTGTGTGTCGGCCCTGTACCTGACAAGACAAACACACAGGTCAGCCCCATTACTTGTTCGCATCGCTGGTGTCAAACTGGAGGCCCGAGCGCCCGAATCCGGCGCTGCTGTTTTCAGCACGAGTGGTCCATTAGAACGGTCGACTCCCAGCGGGTCCATTTTCTCCAGCTCTGCTTCCAAAATGATTAAAGTTAAAACCAAGCCTGTGGATCATTTAATGTAGAGGCCATCCTACAACACGGTGAGACCTGTGATGTATTACTCTTGATTTTTTTTTAACTTCAGTTTGTTGCGCCTTTCAGCGGCACACGCTTCAGAGCGCTCGCTGGATTCAGACAGAAAGCGTCAGCATATCATATCATTAAAACACAGAGGCGTTAACTAACTACCAAGGGCACCCCACTCACGTGTTAAAAACCCTTAAATGCTGCGCCGATGAGCCTTTCAAACATTTCAGGTCAATTTAGTGCCAGGATATTTCATTGTTTAAGGTCATTTTTCTAATGTTGGTCTGAGAAGATCTCTTGCTGTCAATCCACTACAGACCAGCCATCGCCAGTCGCCGTGTCTGCAGCAGAGGCCTGTTCTGAAGCAAACCGGATGGCGAAGACTTACACCAGACAGCTGAGGTCGGCAAGATCGTCTATGAAGTCGAACAGCTGGCTGATGTCGTAGGTTATCGACGGGCTGTTGGGGTTCAATCGCTTCAGGTGCTCCTCGTACATCTTGCACACACCTGAGCGGGGACACGACGCATGAAGAACAAACTGTTACACCCGGTTCCCACTCAACTCCCCTTGAAACACACATTGCGCCCAAGCCGTCTCTTTGCGTCGTGGACTGATTGTAGATGCACAAATACAGTATAAACGTACAAAAATACAAGGGTTTACCTTCCATGCACTCATTGACAGACTCATAATCAGCGTATGTTCTACCCTCTGGCCGTTTAGTCGGCTGCACCAGCAGGATGGTGTGAGACTGGAATAACAAACACAACAGCATTCAGGATTAGAATATTCGGCCACATTTGTTGCACTATTCACCCTGCACACACGATCCCGACAGTTACTCAGAAAACTCGAGACTTCATCAGAAACTTAAGAGGATAGTCATCAAGAGACCACTTTGAAAATAACACATAAATAAACCCACAGTGAACAGGAAGGTAATAGTTTTACCTTTAAAAAAAAAACGCATGGAAGTAACAGGATGATAAAAAAAAGAAATGAATGTATGTATATGGTTTTGAGATGCCTATTTGGTAGAGTGATCAACTGGTACTTTGAATTTCCTGTGACTGAATTGTACTTGTTGTAAGTCGCTTTTGGATAAAAGCATGACTGTAATGTAATGTAAAAGACTTAAACAAATGGGATTCGAGCAATATCCTTTAATTTACCAAAGTAGTTGGACATGTATTGCAGCTATCTTTAAAGTATTGGCAATTTTCACTAGGTTTAACTGCAAATACAAGAGGTTATATGTAGAGAGAAACCACGCGAATTAAGATTCAAAGCGTTTATTGTCACATGCAGTGTCGAAACGTGACATTCCTACTTTTCTGTCCGCAGTATATTTGATTATGTGCTGTTAAGTTAAGTTGCATATGTATCGATCAGTTAAACCAGGCGAGGGCGAATCAAGTGCAAAAGCTGGTTCAGTCGATCAAAAACAAATCGGAGAGGGACACAAATTCCATTAAATGAATTGATAATCATGTCTAACGACCGTCCGGAGCAGCAAAGGCGAGTTTCCCTTGCGGGAGTCGAGCTTCGCTGCAGCTGCTCCGCCGCCAGACGTCCCCCGCATTTGTACTAGCGTTAGCATGGAGCTAGCAGCGGCTTTCAAACTGCGCTTTTTAAATAGAAATGGGTAAATACTTCCCACGTTACTATCGTGGTACGTGGGCGAAAAACTAATTTCGCTATTCTACCCATTGTATTCAGGGTATCACTCCGTACTCACCATGTTTTAATTGTGCGTCGGTGGGAATTCGGTGAGTTTTTTTTTTTCTCCGGTGCCGTTTCTGCTAGGATGATGTCGACCTCTGACCCCGGAAGTACAACGAACCGCGACTTGAACGATGCTATTGCAAACATTTTTTTTCTCCCTCGAGACTCGTATTTTTTTTTTCACTTTTCCAACACTATTCGATTACTTTGCGGCAAAATCTGTCTTAAAAATAAAAAAATTGTAAAACTGTAAATGAATCGTAGATCGTAAACGCTCCACGGCGCCGAGTGAGCAGGAAGTAGTTGAGAGCAGCAACCGGATGTTCGGTGCTAAGACAGGAACAACAAAGAAGGGAAAGTGCCCGGGTTTAAAATATTCTTCGGACCACCGCAGGGGACTGAACTGAGAGGATTTACCGCTGTTCGTTGTTGGTAAGTACATTTAACGGGCTCGCAGAGCGGGAGCTGCGATAACTTCACGCTGCCGAAGTTAGCCAGAATTATTTTAGCTGCCCGGCGGGGCCGCTGCCTCTGCCGTGCTGACATTGTTGGCTAACTGGCCATTTTACCGACTCGCTCCCGTTAAATTCCCCGCAAACGCCCGTGAGGCACGAAGAACGGCGGCCAGTTCGGGGGAACAACTTCACGGCTCACACGCAACCGGGGCTCGGAAGCAAATTGACATCGGCTCAGCCCACATCCAACAACGTGGTCGGTATTCCCCGCCGGTGAACTGAGCGGCGTGGGGACTCGGCAAGGCGCTGTTTGCCGCCTCATCTCATCCCGGAATTAACTTCACCGGTCCTTTCATGGCGAGAAAGTTCACCGAAAAACAGCACCGGGCTCCGGTGAGGTGACTCGGAGGGGGATGAAGTTCTTATCCCCACCCAAGTGACCGCCCTTGGCGCTGGAGAGGCTCCCGCAGAGCTTCTTCCCACCCGGATCTCGATTCTGACACCCAACACTGGTCGGACGCCGTCGGCTTTGAAACGATTTTCGATGTTATCATCATTTTTACTTTTGTTATTTCAACATTAAGAGCCACCCCTGACCACGACTTTCCTGGTAAAAAAAGCTGTCATTCTGACATGTAGTATCACGTCAGGAAGATGATGATACTCTTCGTTTACACCCTTTGTTGACCTGCACCGACATGGGCGGTGCACTTGTTTTTTGTGAGCTAAAACAACTTTAAATAACCCAATAAAGGCATTAAATGGAAAGCAGTTGTCTGTCACCTTACGATCGTATAATGAAAATCATCCTGACAATTTATGAAAATGACCTGTTGAACTTTGCTGTTTGGCCTCGGTGGAAATCATTTTACTCATTACATTACATTTGGCAGACGCTTTTATCCAAAGCGACTTACAATAGACATAGGGACTGCAAATACACTTGCAAATACACGATGCACAGGAAATATACGGAACAGCAAGACTGGGTTAAAGGGTTTTTTTTTTTTTTTTTGGACAGAGACACACAAACGTACACACACACACACACACACACTGCATAGCCTAACTGCCATGCAGCTGCCAACCTGATCTGGGGCATCAGCGCAGTAAAAAGTCCTGAAAGAGAAACGTTTTTACCTGTTTCTTGAAGGTTGAGAGAGATGATGCTAGTCTTGTTGCTTCCGGGAGTTTGTTCCACCACTGAGGTAGTAGAACTGAGAACAGTTTTGCCTGAGATCGCTTAGAGCGAGCAGAAGGTACTGCTAATACTCGGCTGAGAAACCCAACGAAGAAGAAAGTGGAGTCCTAACTTCACACGCATGTGAACGAACGTAGGAAGAAAAATCTTGTTACTCTCAGGATATGTGAGGACCTGATTATCGGTTGAGGATGCTGTTAAGAATAAGAATAAGAGAATTAGAATAAGGTCTTAACCAGGTCTTCAGATGCCAGCATTATCTATTTTGGATCACCATGTGATGGGGTTCATGTTACCCCTCCTCAACAACAGAAAATCACACACTGTAGTTTCACCGCCCCTCATGATCAAGACACATCCAAAGTACAGCCTTGCACTCTGACACACAGCACTTTTAAGGCCAGGATCATCTGCCGTTCTATACTTGCGTGCTGTCTCTTTGGCAGATGTTGGAATTATAGGATCCAAGACATTGCAACCAATGTGCAGAATACATCTTTTTGTTATCCTGTTAATCACAGACCGCTCACTTTCTGCCTGTTTGTGTTTGTTTATTTTATTCCTATCATTTCTATTGTCACTCTGTTTATGTTGTCATTTAGTTTTAATTGTTTACTTTTATCCTTACTATCCCCCTCCCATTCTGTTGACCATTCTTATCCTCTGCTGTCTATTTATTTGTGGATGTCTTTTGGTTTTTCTCAGTGTCTCCCAATCATCCCTCTATTTATATTTATATTCATATTAATTTAATCTTATAACTGCTACGCTGCTGTAACAAAATAGTTTCCCCTTTGGGGATCAATAAAGTTTTATCTTATCTTATTTTATCTTAGCTTATGTATTAGTCCAGAGAAAAGAGGCTAATGAGTAACATGATACCTGTTTTATTATGACCAAGCCCCACAGAAAGAACTGTGACTATTGTATTTCAGATCTGCACCGGTGATAGTCGATGACGGGCTGTTGATGTTGGTTGTATTGTCGTTGTGCGCCGCTAACTGCTGTTGCTTTTGCCATCTCTTCTCAACAGGGTGAAAGAATTGGCTTTGCATGTGAGGACAAGCGCGGGCCAAGCCGACCATGGCGAACAATACGGAGGATATAGAGAACAACATGGTCAGTGTGGGGGATTGTGTCACCCTGGATGTTGGGTGTGGGCGTGTGTGTGGTGGGGGTGTGTGTCTGTGTGTGTGTGTGCGTGCGTGGGGGGGGGTGTGTGTGGATGTGTGTGGATTTTGATTGCTTCAGACACCCAGTGTGTGTTTGCCCCAAGAGTGAAGAAATAGTCAGTACTTCCCCTTCTGTTTTTTTGTTTTAATGCAATTGTTAAAGTCCTACACCCCCCCCCCCCCCAAAAAAAAAGTTTGTGTTCAGTCAGCGTCTAGTGAGTTCTCCAGCTGGCAGGGGTCAAACCCTCACCTGGTGTGTCTTTATCACCTGACGTTGTTTTTAGTGTAAATAAAGACGTGGTATTTCCTCGCTACGGACGGGTCAAAGTCCTCGGCCTGTTTAGAACCCCAGTCCTCCTCTGCTATTCTGTCTTATTCCTTTGTTTATTAGCAGTAGGATAAAATCACACTGTTGTGTGTGTTTGTGTGTGCATGTGTCTGTGTGTGTGTGTCCATCCAGGACAGGCTCCGAAGTCACACTTTTACCATTCAGAGTAAGTGGTTAACTCATTAATTCGATAAAGTAATCTGTCTTGTCCTTGGCCTCCTTCCCATGGCTGTGGAGCAGCCATCTAGTCCTGCAGGCGGCCGCTCCGGTTGTTGGGCACGGTCTCGGGAGATGCTCCTATCCCTACATTTCTGCCCGGCGCTCTGTCGGCTTGACGCGCGCCGTCCCATGTCTGGACTTGGCAGGCAGCTTGAGAGTTGTAGTTCAGCACACCCAAGTTTCCTCTTAATTCGGAGCCCGACGGCACAGATCCTCCGCATGTGCTGTGTCGGTGTTATCCCTGATGAGGAGGAGGAGGAGGCGGCGGTAGGAAGAGCTGGGCTCGGAGTGTGTAATTGTGCTCTGAGGGGAAACAGCGATGGCCAGACATTCAGTCATGTTTGTCTTCCTCGGACAAATCTTTTCAGCCCACTTTCTAGCTGGCCCACCTAAGTGATGTCCCCGTTTCCTTCTCGGACCTATCAATAGAACAGGATTCATTTCTAAGAGCATCTGATATGGTGTCATGGGATTTTTTTATGTAAAAAAAATAGAATATATACATACCAGACATGAGGTGTTTTTTTGAATAATTCTAGTATTTTGATGTCAAAAGGTATTCATTTGTTGATATCACTTTTCAATATATTGATCGTCATTTCCGGACTATAAGCCACTACTTTTTCCACGCTGCGGCTTAAACAACGATCCAGCAAATTTATGGATTATTTTTGGCCTAATGAGCTTCACGCCGCCAAATCATTTAGCCTCGTCACATCATCCGATGAGATGACGGTGAGATTCTGAGGCCGTTCACTTCCGACAGCGAAGAAGACGACTAACGGTTTTAGTGTGCAGGGGGAAGACCAAGACAGCCGTCGGCTGGAGTAGGACAAAGTGGGGATAGAAGATGGATGGATGGATTGATGGATGGATGGATAGAAGATGGATGGATGGATAGAAGATGGATGGATGGATGGATGGATGGACTTTTCCTTGTCTTATTCGTTATTCATCTTTTTCATCGGGCGTGCTACTGCCACCGTTCTGAAAAAAGCATTTCCAGTACATATTTGTAGATGGTGCCGGTGTGTATTTGATTGAAAGTTAAAAGAAATGTTTCTGTGTAAATAATGTCATTTTAAAACAAGTGGGGACTATAGATATGTGCACACTGAATTTCTTTGTTATTTTTAGCCAATGCAAATTATATTCAGGTGCACTCAATAGTTCAGAAATTATGGTACCGGAAGATTTTTTTCCCCCTCCCCTTCATCTTACTCCTACAGAAAACAGTCTGCAGGTCCAGTGAATCCTCTGACTTAGTTGTTCTGCGGGTGTGAATGAAAGAGTGGACGGTTGAAGGTCTCAGCATGTGGCCCTTTGATTGACAGGTGCCCCATCCTGGTTAAACCCTGCCTCCAGTCCAATGCCACAGTCAACATTTGAACACTGAATTTTGTTGTTATTGTTTCCAAAATGACTTGAAAGCTATACCACCTAAGAGAATTTAAAAAAAAAAACAGGTCACAAATAAAGCAACAGAATCGAATTTAAAATGGGAACGCTTGCCAAGTTGTTTTAAAATTTGAACTAGATTACCCTGAAATATTTGCACGTCTTGAATGTTATGTTACGGACAAAACGAAAAATTAAAACAACCTGGTGTTTTGCCTGACTTTGGCTGCATCGGCACAGATCAAATACAAATAACGTGGTTCTGGTCAACTCGCGAAAGACTTGATCAATTCATTTTATTGTGGGTGACATTATGAAGCAGATCTATTAAAAACCCAAAGTATTGAAATTAACTGCTGACTTAATAGAAACATATCTGTGTTCCATACAAACAGGAAGAGCCACAGTCCAATGCTGCCCCACAAGCCACTCAGCCGCGCGCCGAGGCCGGGGCCACCGGGGCCACCGGGGCCCCCGGGGCGACCGGGCCCCGGTCCAGGGGCGGTTCGGGGGCAGGCGAAGGCGGCGGACCCGAGCAGAACGGGCAGGCCCCCACCGCTCGGCCCGCTCGCGTGGTGGAGACGGAGGAGGACGAGGACGAGGAGCTGACCTTGAAATACGGGGCCAAGCATGTCATCATGCTGTTCGTCCCCGTGACGCTGTGCATGGTGGTCGTCGTGGCAACCATAAAGTCTGTCAGCTTCTACACCCAGAACGACGGCCACAGGCTGTGAGTGCGGGGCACGGCGGGGCACGGCGGGGCACGGCGGGACTCAAATTCACACCCCTGCAGAAATGGATGCAGTACAGGGAGGCGCCGCTAGGTGGCGGCAGCGCTGTGAAACATTCATCGACATAGTTGGAATGCCTAAGTGGAACTGGAGTCCAGTTAAATTATTCCGGGCCCAAATAATGTTAACACAACACTAAGTACGATGCAAAAAGTTAAGTAGCCTTCTGGTAGAGAAATACATACATGAAGTCTCAAAAGGGACAAGAAAAGATGATTTATCTACTTATTTACCAATCAAAATGTAAATTAAAAACAAGATAGTAAACAGTGACGTTTTCAAAACAAGCACATTGTCACTCTTTTCAAGGTAAATGCGATTGTGTGACTTGTGACTTGCTTAGAACATTGAATGATTTCATTGCTTTTTTTTTTTACATTTCTTTTTGTGCAAAGACATTCGGGTGATTCGGTTAGAAAAGCAAAGACAAGGATTTCAGTGAATCATTATTGTTATGAAATGAAACAAGGCAAAGTTTTAATGTGGGTAGAAGTAGTGATGAGAATGTGTTTAGATATGAGAAGTTGCAAGGCTTAAACACAAGCTCATTACCCTTTGGTTGTTTGACGAACATATTTTCTCATTCTGTTTCATGGTGACGGACGGCCACTCTCGGCTAACAACTGATCTTTTTGCGAACGAACAAGATGGTGACTTTATATATTCACTCCTCCAGGATCTACACACCGTTCCCCGAGGACACGGATACAGTGGCTCAGAGGGCGCTCAACTCCATCCTGAACGCCACCATCATGATCACGGTGATCATCGTCATGACGCTGGTGCTGGTGCTGCTGTACAAGTACCGCTGCTATAAGGTACCATTTTTGCAGAGTCTCCATATAAAGTAACTCAAGTCATGAACCCTGTGTGCATTTTGGATGCACATATACTTTAGTACTTGCAGCAGGTTCCCTTTTGTACTTAGGACCTCCAGTCCTTTACAGCTTTACTTACTTTTTAAATGAGGATTTTAAAACAATGTTTTATTCTGGTGTTTATTCCAGGATTTCATTAAAAACCATATGTTGCAAAAATGAAGGCCTGAAATAGCATTCAAAAAACATTATTGCAAAATTATTTGCAATTTATTTTTATGAGGTTACATAAATATCTAATAATTGTGATCAGAATAGTGTCATGATTGACAGATGGAACCGTTTAATTGGCTGTTGTTTACGGATGGAATTCTGACGGTGCCAGAAGTTACCACACGAACGTCTAGAGCGGCGTCCTGACATCCAGGAAAATGGGAAAGTGTCATTTTCAACAAAAGTGGTTGGATGATGGGCTTTTCCGTCCTCAAAGAAAAGCATTAGAGGATGAGCTTGGAGCACCGAGACAGAACAAGGCTGTGCTGACAGAGGTGTCTGCTAGCCTGCAGAAGGACGCCGCCAACTCGCTGTGAAGCCGAAAACAACGTGAGCTGCGCTCAGGGGTCACGTGATCAGTCGAAGACTCAAAAGGAGGAGATACGAGGACAAATGTCTTGAACTGAAATACGTCGAGACGGAGTTGGAGCAAGAAATTCATTTGTCGCTCAGAAGGTCATATGTACCTCTGCTACTGCGCAAAATCCAATCCAGACGTAAATGATTGACCGTTTTATAAAGAAATGTATCTGCGGTTGAGCATAAATTAGTTTAAAGTGGCATTAAGAAGCGTTAAATTATATTAGCTGATAACCGGTTCTATTTTGTGTTGATAACATGCAACTGTGATTAAATGTATAGGAATGTGTTTACATGAAACATATCTTATAATTCAAGCCAGGCTCACCTGATCTGTCCTGTAGTTTTTTATTTTGCATGTCTTCTGTGCTGAAACAGGTGATCCAAGGCTGGCTCTTCCTCTCCTCCCTCCTCCTGCTCTTCTTCTTTTCCTACATCTACCTCATGTAAGCCCTCAGCACACACACACGCACACACACACACACACATAAACGCCCCGCTGCTTCTAAAGTGATGACATCCTGCCTCCGCTCCGTTCCGACAGGGAGGTTTTCAAGACCTACAATGTGGCCATGGACTACTTCACCCTGACCGTCATCATCTGGAACTTCGGCGTGGTGGGCATGATGTGCATTCACTGGAAAGGGCCGCTGCGGCTCCAGCAGGCCTACCTCATCATGATCAGCGCCCTCATGGCCCTGGTCTTCATCAAGTACCTGCCCGAGTGGACCGCCTGGCTCATCCTGGCCGTCATCTCCGTCTACGGTGGGTCCTCCTGCGGGACGCCGCCGCCGCCGCCGTCTGTTAGAAAGTCACCTAAAAGCTGGTTCTTTACTGCCAGGGGGAAACACCACCTCCGGCATCAGTTGGAGCATTATTTGATCCCGTCATTTTCTAAGAAACAACTCCGCGTCATCAGCGCCTTATGATCTCTGCGGAGATTGAACAAAAATAAATTAGACTTATGTTGCGTGTTTGATCAAATGGGGTTGTAAAGTAACGTCTCCCCGCAGCTCCTCCCGTTCTCGTATCCCGAGGGCAGAGGCGGTTCCTTTGACCGGGAACAAGTTGTGATTCCGGATAATTATAGGCGTGCAATTCTTTTTCGCACAGGGAGGGCCGCGAGCGCTCCCGAGGCATTTTGTATTAATGTCAAAAAAAAAAGCCCATCAAAATAAGAGAATCACCATTGGCGAGACAGGCCAGCACTGGAACAGCCGGCGCTGCCGACTCAGCGGGTCGGAGGCGAGACATCGGCTCCGGGCTTGTTTCCAGCCCCCGCCTATTCTCCCGGCCACAATAATGAAATAGCGAACGATCGAGAAGCTGAAACACCGGTGAGTTTCTCAGTGTGTGTGTTGATGAGTGTGTGGGCCAGTGTACGGTAGCGCACACAGCTTCTAATGAAACTTATTTTAATGTAATCTGGGTCTAAAGAAAAATTGTATCATGATTATCCCTGTACTTGGTTACGTCTCTGCTCTACAAAGAGTGTGTGTGTGTGTGTGTGTGTGTGTGTGTGTGTGTGTGTGTGTGTTTCATCACTTGCCTGCTCCCCCCCCCCCGCAGATCTGTTGGCGGTTCTGTGTCCCAAGGGGCCCCTGAGGATCCTCGTGGAAACGGCCCAGGAGAGGAATGAACCCATCTTCCCAGCCCTCATCTATTCCTGTGAGACGAACACACACACGCACACACACACACACACACACACACACACTCTCGGAAATCAAGTAAACTTCCATTCGTACAGAGGTGAAACACAGGTTCCGGTGCTGTTCGAGGAAAGTCTCCCCACCGACCGCCTTAAAATAATCCCAAGCCAACCAAAACCACTACTGGGTTTGGGTGAGATAATCAAAGAACTATAATTATTATTATTATTATCATCATTATTATTATTGTCGTTGTGAAAAATCTAACATCCAACCTGACGTCTTCACCCGAACATGAATCGCTTCCTGTTCTACACACATCAGCCCTCTGCTGGCTCCGCAGGTCGTGGCAGGTTTACCAATCTGCTCCGAAGCAAAGATATGAAAAGGAATTCAACATTCAAACTGCCCTGCGAGATACGCCATAAAATTAGAGTGACATTTCTTTTTGCCAAAGGCATAATGTTTTATGGGTAAAAATAAAAAAGGTAGCAGGTTTCAAAGCTTTGATCGTGACGGATCCGTTCGACCGCATCCGTTTTCCTCTCGGGTCCCTCGGGGCGGCGACGGATCCGATCCTTTCTCACGCCGACCTGAACCTTCCCGCCCTCAGCTACGATGGTGTGGCTTGTCAACATGGCCGACGTCGACGGGCCCAAGAGGAACTCCGCAGAAGCGGCGTCGGCCCAGCCGGAGACTCCAGGAGGTGAGCGTAGCGCCGCGGGTCGGGCCCTTTTATCTCCGGGCCCGACGCGCAGGCTGACCCGTGGTTGGTCCGCAGCGGCCGCGGCGCCCCAGGCTCCGCCCCCTTCCAGCCCGTCACAGGACGACGGCGGCTTCACCTTCACCTGGGTGGCGCAGCAGGAGTACCAGCTGGGGCCGCTCCAGTCCACCGAGGAGAGCCGGCGGGAGATCCAGCAGATGCCCTCGGCCCGGCCCTCGGTCATCGACGACGACGACGAGGAGCGTGAGTCTGAAACCGACGGTCGGCGCCGGTGTGCGATTCGGTTTCCGAAAACCCAAACCTCATCGTGCGAGAAAAGTGAGCGCGGTCGCCGCTAACAGCGTTGACAGACGCTGCCGTAAGGCGGCGCCACCCGGGCTGTCGGGTCCCGGTCCGTCCCCTGGACCCGTCCGGCCCGGGGATCGATGGTTTCCTGTCGCCGCTGAGAGTTTGCTCGCGGCACGAAGACGGGGACGGGAGTGGAAAACCCATCTGCGATGCGGTTCAGGGAAAACATCCAGGAATGTGTTTCTGTGGCGGCAAAGCCCCCCGTGTCAGAGCCGCCGTGACATGCGGCCTGTTTAAACACCCAGTGTGTGTGTGTGTGTGTGTGTGTGTGTGTGTGTGTGTGTGTGTGTGTGTGTGTGTGTGTAAAAAATTGTAAAATCACCCCCCCATCCCTTATTTTTTTTTCTTCCAAACACAACATTTTTAGGCTTGTGTTTACATGCTCCCTGATTTTCCCCGAGCCCGTTTGGGAACGTGACTGTATATTTGGCAGCGGCCGGGTTTATTTAGCGCAGATTAGGAGGGCAAAGTTTGCGGCAGTTGCGGGTCTCCTCCCCTCCCCTCCCCTCCCCTCCCCGACGCACCGCTCTTGTAAATTAGGGGGGCGCCGCTCTTTGGATATCCAGTAATTAGAGGCAGGAATAGCTTTCCACGGGGGCTCGGCGGACCCGCCCTGAATGTGGCGTCCTCCTGCGTTCCCAGGGGGCGTCAAGCTGGGCCTCGGGGACTTCATCTTCTACAGCATGCTGGTGGGCAAGGCCTCGGCCGCAGCCAGCAGCGACTGGAACACCACGCTGGCGTGCTTCGTCGCCATACTCATCGTGAGTGACCGCAGTCTCCCGCCACGGCGCCGACGCCGACCTCCTTCGCCGTTTATTTTAGCCGGCAAACAATCACGCGGCGGTCTCTCTCTCTCTCTCTTTGTCCCCCATCCCTCCCCACCTGGCGCCGCCGCCGCCGCCGCCGCCGCACAGGGCCTGTGTCTGACGCTGCTTCTCCTCGCCATCTTCAAGAAGGCGCTGCCCGCGCTTCCCATCTCCATCTTCTTCGGCCTGGTCTTCTACTTCGCCACGGACAACCTGGTGCGTCCCTTCATGGACAAGCTGGCGCTGCACCAGTTCTACATTTAGCAGGACCGCCGCCCCCTCCCCCCCCCGACTTAGGTCACGAGGGGCGTTCCTGTCGCAGCCATGGCCGGGGGAGCCGGAGGGGCCCAGCAGCTAAGGGGCGACCCCCCCCCATCCCCCTCCCCGCCACCCCCAAATACTCACGACGTCGGGATGCAAGTTGTTTTGGTCTGCCTTTTTTTCCGGCGCCAAGGGAGGGGGGGCCACCGCAGCTGATGCTGAATATTTTTATTCGTTTTAAAGGACATTCTCCTCCAACACGAGCCCCCGCCGCAGAAGCCCCGCCCCTCCTCGTCCGAGGGAAGACCACCAGTCTCAGGCACCATCTAGAGAAGACGGCGGGAATTTTACCTTCTTTTTTGTTTTAAAAATGTATGCAGGGAAGCTTTCCGAGTAGCTTTTCTCTTCTTCTGTGGGCGGCCGTGGCGGAGGAGGCGGCCCGGCTCGACCGCCGTCTTCTGAGCAGCTCTTCGGGAGCGACTGGCCGGGAGGGGGGGCTCCACGGCAGGTGCCTTGCTCAGGGACACCTCGGCGGTAGCTATCCAAGACATTTCACACAACCTCCCCCGTCGCCAGGTTGGATTATACATTTCTCCCAATCTATTTTTTGTTTTCCCCGTGACGTGAGTGAACACATTTAAAACAAACAAACAAACAAAAGATAGCCTTCACCGGACGAACGGACGCCACGACGACGCCGACGCTCGTTCGGTAAATGTGTAGTTTGACTGTGTACGAGGTGTCGGTCACCGGAGCGTGCTTTGCTCACCGCTGTGAATGGTTGGTTTGTTTTTGTTTTTCCTCCTTAGACTTGTGAAAACCAAAGCTCGGTGGTCGGGATGTTTAGTTGGTTTTTTTTTTTTCTTTTTCTATGTTTTTTTTTCTTTGTGCCGAGCGGGACGTGGAAATGCGAGTCGTGAAAGAGGGAACAAGAGGAAAGAAGGAAAAAAAAAAAAGCTGTTGTGTCTAGAATTAAATTTGAGTGTTGTTGTGACACTAAATCATCACAGATTTTCACCAAGTCACGCTTAAAATATAGGGCCAAACACACACACACACACACACACACACACACACTGGGGCTGGGCAACATTACTGACTTATAATGCAACTCATGCAACTCTGTTCTTACACAACATTTTTTAACATTGACAGCTGAGATAAGTAATTTGACTGGCTCCACTTGTACATCATACATTGGCCGATAAAAATCCTAAAAATGGAAAATAATTAGGAAAGGCATTATGTAATTCAGCAAGAATTTTCCTACTTAAATAAAGGAACAAATGTAAAATCTGCTGTAAAAGGGTTATCATTCTGCAGGAGATCATTTTAAAATAACAGGAAAATGAACCAAAAAAAAATCAAGGAAAACTAATGATAGGAAAATAAAACATTCAGTCTCTGAACTCAGCGATTCTCAAATAATTACCAATAAATCGTTTCAAATTCCGCGCGAGATGAAGCGACTGAAACGCAGATTGAACGAGGTCTTCAGTCTTCAACAGTCGACGCTCCTATCAGTGATGCTGCTTGAGATTCACCCCCTCACACACACACACACACACACACACACACACACCCCACACCCCAACCTCAATCATGTGACCTCAGCCGCCGGCATGACGTGGTCACGGTCATGTCGGCACCCTTCCCTGCTCCACACGGCCGAGGTCCAGTGCCTTCCTCCCGGGGCCAGCGGCAGCTTTACGGTGGGACACAAAGGGGGCTTCTGACTGAGATGTGTGGGTTTTTTAATTTATTTCTTTTCTTTCTATCAACCTGTCCGGGGGATTGTAACCTGTGACCGCCCGGTCAGTCAGCAAAACATGGAGGCCGCGGTTGCTGCGTCAACGCCGGCCTGGTGCTGCCCTGAACTATGCTACATCTCACTAAAGTGATCAGCTGGTGTTTCTCCATGTACGCAGAGGTGTGGGAAGAGGTGGGGCTGCTGCACATATCAAGCAAATCAGTGAGAAACATGTTTGGGTTTTTTTTGTTTGTTTTTTTTTGCTGGGTTTTGAAAATTAAATAAAAATAAAATGTGAATACGATGAGGAAGATGCATGTTTTGGAAAAGAGATGTTTTTTTTTTTTTTTTTTTTTTTTTTAAAACACAATTTAAGGCCTGGGGTTCTTAAATGAAATGACACTGAGGAGATTATATTGGGTATATTTGAGAAAAAGGAGGCAAACTACCGATAAAAATCACAGAATTGATGAAGAATTAACATCTTGGCATGGGGGGGATTAATTTTTTGTTTTTCTTTTTAATCTTAGGGACATTTTTTTCTATCCTTGCAAATATGTGTTATGCAAACACAGATATTTTTTTTGCTTTTACCTTTTTTTTTTTTTCAAATAAATCATGAAACAGAAGAGCTTTTTCCTGATCTGCCCGCACAGAATTACAGGGATCGTCTTGTTTATACAGGAAACGTCCTGTCAAGATCCGAGCGCATCCAGTTCCTCCTGCGGTTTCAGGTCCAGCGTTCTTGTCAGTCAACTGTCCGGACCGGAGGTTTGATTCTACATTTGTCATTAGCATTTTGACACAGAGAAGTTGAAATTCTGACTTCTAAGCATTTTTTTATATCAATATCTTTCATTCTTATCTGTAGTCTCCAGTAAACAAAACAGAAACAAACTGCGCCCTTGTGGCCAAAATGGGTATTACAATAACAACATATTTGGACGGAAAAGCTCACTCGTCTCCGAAAGAAATATTTTGATATAATGTGTTAATAGGAGAAAATAGGGACTGGGGTCAGAAGACGACAAACGGCGTCGGCGGCGCGCGCGGTAGAACGTGCCGGAACGGCAGGTGTGAATAATGGGAGACCGAGGTTCGGGCTCCGCCATCAAATACAAACGCTCGCATTCCTGTGAATCCGATGCAATTAATCTCTCTTTGGTTTCCCTCGCTCCACATGGAGGCTGCCGACCCCGGGGTCAGCGGCCCCCGGTGCAAGTTTATACTACAACTTGTTTACAAAACGCTCTGTGAGCAAAATATTTTCCCTCTTACTTCCACTGAGGCCCCCCCGCCGCCTCTTTGGGATCTCTGCAGACGGTGGGAACATTGTGGAAATTCCTCGGCGTGCCGGTGCACCGGCATCCCTCACCAGCCGGGCCCCGGTGCCAAGTTGGCCCGCCGCCCGCAGGGCCGGAGGCATAGGCCGTCGCCATGGTGACGGCTTGGCCCGGCCGGGACGGGACGGCGGCGCCGCGCAGCCGTTTAGCCTCACAGCGAGATGCTAGCTAACCGTCCCCGAGCGAGGCCTCAATCTGGCATGTGAACCCTGCAGTTTGGCCGGTGGACAACTATGGAGTTAATTCCATAAGACCTCGCCCCAGACACACACACACACACACACACACACACTCACACCTGTTGAGACAGAGCAGGTTACACCAAACACACTCCCTGGGCTTCCCTCCCACAACACATTAACCCCCGATCAAGACCTCATTTTGCTAATTCCCTTGTAATTTGCTTGTAACTTTGTGCTGATTGTACAGTGTTTAAATTTAATTTCATATAAATTTAGGGTTATTTTCATTTTTGTAACCCTTTAGACAGAGTCCATTTCCTATTCTTTTTTCTTTCTGAGAATATCTTTATGCTATTATGCTCTTTTATTTCTTTTGCTGTTTAATGTATTGCAACACTTTAGCCATAGCTAAAAGGAAAATATTGCAGATTTTTTTTTTTTTTTACCAGTTTGAAGAGTCGTATATTTTCAACTCTGATTTGACTAATTTCAGATTTCCAGCCAGATTGATTCTTGCCAAGCCACAGTCACAACCGTGCATCCGGGTCTAATCCAGGGAGTGGATTGAAGAATTCACACTTTTCGTGTCCGAGACGAGCAGGGTGAGGAAAAAACACGTAATCTTTCCTGTGAAACGATAATCTGAGCGGCGATTGTTTGGGTCCGGCCAATGGTAGAAATAATCTGTGGGAGAACAGAACCTTCGCCTCGGACACCTAATCCAGAGATGCCGGGTCATCCAGCTAAATAATCCCTAAAGAGAAAAAAACAAACCAAAAAATTGGTTAAATCACTGAAAGGTTCCCTCATCAGCCTCCTGGGTTCCCTCTGGGAGAACCTGGATTCTTCTAAATGAAGCGGAAGCGGAGGGTTAATCTTCAAACCGCCATTGGCACAATGTGTGTGTGAGTGTGTGTGTGTCACCCGGGTGTGTGTTCGGTCCCAGGATAGACCCGCTAATGGGATTACTCTTCCATATGAGGCCAATGAAGAGCCGGGGATTAGAAGCCAGTAATCGCCCCGGAAAGAAGAGAGCGAGAGGAAGTAGGAAGGAGACGCAGCTCGGACGCAGAACGCAGCTAAAGACGGGAGATCTTCAAAAAAGAGCAAAAAAAGAAAAATGTCTAAGGACAAGCTGGAGAACCTGGTGAAGCGCATGGAGGAGACCCTCTCAGAGATGGAGCAGCTGAAGCTGCACTGCGGGAAGCAGAGCGAGGAGCTGAGCCAGCTGGTGGTGGAGCTCCGGCGGGAGAACCAGGAGCTGGTGGAGAAGTACGACCAGCTCGCCGCCGAGATGAAGGAGGCCAAGGAGGTCATCGAGCAGCTGCAGGACACGAAGTACGCCTTCAACGCCAAGGAGAGGCAGGCGCAGAAGCTCAGCCGACAGCTCTGAAAGGTCCCACGGTGAAGAGGAGGACGATGCAAAATAACACCTGCAACAACTTCCAGCAGATTGGGAGATGATGAGTGACAGAACATCCAACACTTGATGTGGTGACAGCAGCTGGATTATGGAGAGGCAGAAGAAGAAGAAGAAGAAGAAGAAGAAGAAGAAGAAGAAGAAGAAGAAGAAGAAGAAGAAGAGGGTGGTCGGCCGTTTTTTTAGCTATTTATGGAGTCCTAAAAATACTGTATTCTCTTTCGTGGCCCCACGACTCTGTGAAACATGGGACCTCAAGGTGTCTCCTCAAGGAGGAGGAGGAGGTGTGGCTCCGTGTGTGTGTGTGTGTGTGTGTGTGTGTGTGTGTGTTATCCATGTACCCCAAAATAAAATGTGGCTGTTTCACCATGTGTTTAAACTCTGCGCCTCTTTTTACCAGCGTTGTGAAACCAGCACTTACACATGTCCAGAACATTCTGTGTTCTTTAAAACTCCCTGCGGTGGGTTCACTGGGTGTGCATGTGTGTGTGTGTGTGTGTGTGTGTGTGTGTGTGTTTATTACTTAAGTATCACTTGCTGTTGCTGCTCTTTCAAATGAGCAGAAATCTGTCCCAGTATTCCAGATTTAACAGAAAGATAAACTTCGATGTTCTTTTTCGCTTCGTAAAGGATTTATGATAAACATTTCGACAAAATGTTGTGTTCCAAAAGGCCTCCTGCTGTTTTGATAGTTTCCCTGTAATTTTCCCTAAATGTTTCAAATTTCATGAATACTTTTTGGGAAAGAATTCATTAAAGTTAATCTCAGATATTTATTAATTGTCCTTCTTTTGCTTCTTTTGCAGTTTTGTAAAGGACATTTTGGATTGAATTAAACATCTTTCATACCACGAGGAACATATACATATATAAAGCCTCAGAAACTATATATACGTATGTATTTGTATATTCACACATAAATACATACATATCATTTATAAGAAAACACAAATTATAAGACACGAATGAATCATCTCAGATATGAGCAATTTTATTACTATCATCATCTATCATCATCTGCAAGACTGAGTCCGTCTTGCAGAGCGTTGGTCAGCTGGTGGGGCGCCAGATCCTCCTCACCACATCATGGCAAACACTCACTAACACACACACACACACACACACACACACACACACACACACACACACACACATATAGACGTTTTGGGAGGAAACGTGGGAACTTTACTGGTCGGAAGAATGGTCGCCAAACCTTTTTTCTCTTCCTAAATTAGAAATATAGAAATATCATATGTGCTTTACATACATTTTTCCACTGTGTGTGTATGTGTGTGTGTATGTGTGTGTGTTTTAAAAACAGATTTCAGTGTCATTTTCTCATGCAGTCAGTCAAAATATTAAAGATAGTCCCTGAAATAATTAAAGATCTCCTTTATCAGACTATCAAAAAAAAAAAAAGAAAAAAAAGAAATATATACATATACATATGTGTTTTTTTTTTATTTTTTTTTTTTAGGGGGGGGGTATTGCTATTTTCAGATCTACTCGTGATTTCTTATTTTTAGGTGGATTTCTTTCTTTTAGTTGATTTTTCTTATTGGTCATCCCTACGTTTCCGATGGATATTTTATTGGTCAAAAGATTGGATTAGCACGCCCCCCCCTCCACCCCCCACGGTGTCCAGACATTGATCTTCGGTCAACTGAAGGTGGTGAGGTCATCGCTGGGTGATCGATAATAGCTTATTGACATGTAATGTGAGCCTAAAACACCACTAATAAAGGCATATCCAGAATAACATGAGCCATCAGTGAAAAGTGAAACCCCAACTGCTCCAAAGGTCAGGAGGCGAGGGGTTGATAGTTTGGCGTGACCCATAAACGGTACAATGGATCCATTGACCCCGTATGAAAAAAAACGGCGGTGCTTTATTTTATACTTATCAAGGTTCTATGGATCCAAAACACTGGATGAAACGTGAAATAAAACCAGAACACCTGGGATCTCTGGTGGCCCAAACAGGTTTCCCTTCAGGTGGGTCCAAACACGGATAATTAAAGACAAACTTTTATGTCGTTATCGCGCGAGGACGAGGAGGCCACCGAGTGAGCCGGGGTTGTTCCTGGAGAAAAAAGATGAAATGTAAACAGCGGAAGGTTTGCTCGCTTATTTTTACATGATGGGATCGTTTTGAGAAAAAAAAGAAACCTCACACCCCGAAACAGAAATAAGGCGGAGCTGGCAGATGTTTAAACACAGCTTTTCGCCGCCGCCGTCGTGGTTTCCCCTTGAAAAAGAATCTAAAGAACATAGATATGTTGTGATACGGCAGTTAAACTCGCACATCCTCGGGTTTTGTTTTGATGTCGGCGGTTGGGAGTTCCACCCTTTGACATCCAGCGGCCGTACAGATGTTTGCTGTACAAACCACTTTATTTACTTCCTGGAGGGGAGCCGAGGGGGGCCGAGGGGGGCCGAGGGGGGCCGAGGGGGGCCGAGGGGAGCCGAGGGGGGCCGAGGGGAGCCGCGTCCATGCTAATATTTCAAAAATCATGTAAACAAAATGAAATTACCACTTGGTATTTTAGCATCTTGCTATCCAGGGGCCATTCTTAACCAAAAATGAGTTTCAAAAATAAATAAAAACCAGGAAAAGCATGAACCACTTGCTACTTGATTTGATGTTTTTTTTGTCCATTTCATCCTGTTCTCCAACGTCCAGATGCCCTCTGATCATGCGATTATATCGCCCAATCTATCCAGACCAAAGGGACGTTTGGGAACGAGCGGCGATCGTTTCTGTGTCGTCTCAGCCGACCCGCTACGTCAGCGAAGAGGTACAAAGTCCTAAATCATCTGTTAAGTTGCAAAAATGATCATATTTCGCCATCGATTCGACTTGTCCTACCCTTGGCAATGAAGTAAACAAAGTGAAGTTGTCCGTGTCATCAACGGCATATAAACACATCATAAAAGTGGTTTTTTATTTGAGAAACTACAGAAACTACAACTTGACAATTTTTCTCTTCTGTTCAAATGAACAAACTGCCTTTTTAGTCGCCGGGGTAAAACCTCAGCTCCTGATAGGAAGCAGACGAACAGCGGTGAGGAAGTAAATGCTATTGAAAGAATGCGAGGAAGACAACGTTACATTTTTGGAGGCAATAACAGTGAGACCGGAGCGACAATCCATCAGGTTGTGAAGGTGTTTGCAGAGCATTGTGTTACGGTTGGTTAGCAACCCAACTTCAAAACAACATATCAATGTCGACCGATGTCAGGATCGGAATGATTGACGGGACTCCCGAGAGCGACCTCGCAACCTGCATGACACCTGAACAAAAACATCAACGAGTCAATGCAGAAAATCCATCATTAAAGGTTTTTACAGCCATCAGGGGCGGCGCGGCAGGTACAGCGATCGTCTTTGGAACCAAACACTATCTATTTATTTGGTCGGGACAGTGCATGTTAATGAACGCACATGAGACACGCATGTAAACACACCACTCCGGATTGTAGCCATGGGCTAATTTGCGTCCGTTGTCCCGCAGTTGCGCTAACAAACACACTCTCATTCATCCTGACCTATTCTAGATGTTTTTAGTGGTAGAGGAAACCTACGCAAACATGGGGAGAACATGCAAACTCCACACAGGAAGGCAAGGGAATTGAACCCGGGAACCTTTAGCTGTCAAGCACTAGCACGATTAATGAGATTAATAAAGGATAAATTATTAATTGATCTTAATTACTATTCATTGATCTGATCGAACTGGGCCACAGAAAAGGAAACAACAAAACAAAAATAAAAAAATAAAAAAATAAAACATTTGAAAGCCACCTGTACTCCAGCGGAAGTTGCTTCTGCTGACTTCCGGTCCACTTCCTGGTAAAGATGGCGGTGGGCGGGGGCGCGCTTAATCAATAGGCGTGTGTGTGTGTGTGTGTGTGTGTGTGTGTGTGTGTGTGTGTGTGTGTGTGTGTGTGTGTGTGTGTGTGTGTGTGTGTGTGTGTGTGTGTGTGTGTGTCACAGCCCTCCGGCGTGTACGCGCCGTTGGATGATGCTGCTGCCGCTGCTTCTTCTCTCCAGGGCGGAGGAGGAGGAGGAGGAAGCGGCGGAGGGGGTGGAGGGTCCGGCGGGATCTCCCTCCTCATATACGGAGGCTCCGCGGCTCGGCTCGACTCGCACCTTCCGTCCGGACCCGCCGAGGACCCGCCGAGGACCCGCTTCCCTTCGCTCCAGCGCAGAGACCCGCCGGCGGCTCCTCTCTCCGGTCGCCCGCTCCTGACGCCTCCGAGCCGGGGTGAGTAACCCGGCCGCCTCCCTGCTCCTCCTGCTCCGGGTTTTTGCAAAGAAAAGAAAAGAAAAGAAAAGAGGGATTGTCGTGTGTCTGCAGCGAGACGGGAAAAGGGGACAGTTTTTATAGATCGATTTATTATTTTTTGTCTACTTTGAAACTGAGGAGGATGTCAGATTTAAAAACATATGTATTTATTTGAATCCCGACTGATTATTTTGAGGGACCTGATGAAAAGCAGCTGAGGGGGTCAGTGTGCCGGAGGAGACATAATAATAGTAAATAAACAAAAAAAAAGTTATTCATCTCCATCAAGCCATTTCAGTGAAGCTGAAAAGCCCCAAAATAGGGATTGAAATGATTTCTGAGCAGCCAGAGCACCTGTTCATGTCAGGGAATCCATAAAACTTTGCAACATAATGATAGATTTTGTTTTATGTACTATGTAATATTGTTCGTAAAAAACACAACATATGACTTTCTAACTTTCCCCAGATTATCTTTTTTTTTTTTCCCAGTTCGAGACCGATAATAAGCAACCACCTTTGAACTTCCTGGTTCACAGTGCTAATATTTGTGATGCCAAGGTGTGGAGGCACCTCAGCTGCCTGAGTCAGCGGGCTGGAAATGATGCCGCCTGCGCTCAGATTATGGTTTAAATAGCGCTCATCCAGCCCTTCGAGCGGTCAGCGTGGCCAAAAAGTGTGTTTTCTTGCACTGGGTGGCCAAACCAGGCCGGTCTTCGGAGGAAGAACCTCTGCAGCTCCGTCGTGGTCGTGGTCCTCCTCCGCTCTCTGAGCTCTAAATCACTCCAAGTGGATTTTCTGAACCACATGAAGCCACCGCAACAACAACCAGCACAGATGTATGTATCGGTGTATTAGTTGACGAATATCCCAAACTTCAGACCCGGCCATCCCGTCACTGACGTATCTACGGGTGCGGCGTTGCAACGTCTGAAGGACAGGAAAGACCCGGATCTCCCCGTGGTATCCAGGTCGACGCGACCACTCGCGGCTCCTGTGTACATGCACAGGTGACGGATCGGCGGAGGTCTTCTCCATTGCACGGTCGCCAAAACCACCGGCGGCCGTCTGTCGCGATCCCCGAGTTTGAACGGTCACCGGGCGCTGAGTTCCCTGGGTCGGTTCAGTCCCCGTCGGGTCCTCCGGCTTCTCCCGCTTGGATTCTCTCCAGCTTCAGCAGAACAAAAGGCAGTCAGAAGGCTCACTGAAGACTGTTGTCTGTCAGCGTGAATGAGAAAGTGAGCGGCCGGGTGTTTCCCTGCACGGGCTTGTTGACTGACGGGTTAACTCGCCTTCCCGCCGCTCGGTTCGGCTTCCGATACCGGCGTAAGGAATGAATGAAAGGAAGAACAAGCCCGGGCGGATGATCGATCGGGTTTGCGCTCACCGGTCTGGATAAAACGGGCTTTTGCTCCGTGACTTTTCACAGCCTGCGCTTGTCCTGGTAAACTTTTGCTCCGTCTGCCCCCGCCGCCCCCGCCGCCCCCGCCGCTCCACCCTCTTTGCCCCGGCTTGTTCCCGAAGTTGTCTCTCGGTGTGTAATAGGCTCCATTAGTCACAGCCACTGACGCCCGCCGTTTCTCCTCCTTCTGGTCTTTTCTTCTGCAGGGAACCATGAAGATGCTCCTCCGTCTTTTGGCCGTCCAGCTGTTCCTGGTGCCGGCGCTCACGGTAAAAACCCCCCCAGAGATGAACACGCTGGTATTTGTTGTGTTCATCGCCCTTTGGGCAAAAACATCAGACGTGCTGCTGATGCAAAGCCTGCTTAGCATTTAGCCAGCTTTGTATTTTAGCATCACAATCACGCACTGATGATTCATTTTTTTTTTTTTTTTTTTTAATACCTTAAGTGGTTTGGTGATTTTGGTAAAAAGAATATGGCTGCTTTTCTAACTTCCTGTTCTGTAAGTGAAGGCGATCCCTCGATAAGGCCCTGCATGGCGGCGGCGCCCTCAGATGATGGCGGTACAAGTCACAGCAGAAACATCCGTCCGAGCCCCTTGTTGTCCGTGGCGATGAGGGTTTTCTCAGTTTTCTTCCGCAGAAACTTTGACGAGTTATTACTGCTCTGGATAGATGACTTTATCATGGAAACAAACCTGCGGTTGTGGGCGTTTCTTTGTTTTGAAGGTTGACTCCAATCAATCAATGGCGTTTTTTTCCCTCTTTGTTGTTCGGTGAGAACTTGCCCATTTCTTTCTCGTTTTTCTACTTCTCGTTCGTCGTCTTTTTCTTCTACGTTTGTTTTCACGCCTTCAGGGCGTAAAAACAACATTCGCCCAATCTCACACCATCGGCGCCGACCAGGCCTTCGGGTTCGGTCGTCCTGATGAGGGCGCTTCTTCACGCGAGGAAGGAATCGACCTGCCAACCTTCCGTCTTAGTCTCCTGTTGAACGGGAAGCGACCAATCAGGGCGTCTGTAGAAGGAAACGGTCGAGTCCCGCTGAAACATCAGTTCATTTTGTAACCCGTGACGTCGCCCCCTGCCGGTGGTGAGAATAAGTACGGCGTGCTCCGGCTTTGGCGGCGTTTCACCGTCCCTGAAAGGCGTTCCAGCAGCATGTTTAAGGGGTTGAAGGTCCACCTCTCCTGCTGCCGCCGCGGGATTTCACACAACCCAGCTGGCTGACAGTCGGAGGAGGGATTTGAAGCGAGGCCGATTTCTTCGGCTCAGCCGAGAACAACATCATGAGTAATATTCTCCATCGGCCCTTTCCGCTCCGTCCGATCCTTGATGTCAAACAAATATTTCTTTTTTTTTCCTTCTTTCTGAAGGATTCCAGGTCATATCATTCCAAGTCAGTCTGGTTTTGATGCTTTATAAGAGCGTGACAAACATCACCGCCGAGCTTCTCTCTTGGTGTCGGATACAAACGTGCGCGGACCCACGCGACCGGCTAACGGTTTCCTCTTGCGTCCAGGTGCCCGGCGGGGACCACTGGGACGCCTGGAGCCCGTACGGCGAGTGCAGCCGCAGCTGTGGCAGCGGAGTGACGGTGCGGACCAGGCGCTGCATCACTTCCAGGTAGGTCCCGCTCGCCGTTGGTGTCCGAAGCAAACACGTGGGCGGCCTTGAGCGCACGCAGGCTCTGTGAATAAAGGTAATAGCGAGGTGGGCGGGCGCAGGCTGCGCCTCCACCCTGAAAGAATGCCGTCACATTTGACCCGGGACAGAAACGGGCTGTGGGGAGTGTTTGGAGCGGCTCGGGCCTTCAGGAAGGCCTGCTGGCTGCAGAACTACCAGATGCCTCAGAGTCAACAGAACCCCCCCCCCCCCCCCCATGTCTGCGTTACTGAGGTTTCGGCCCTCAGATGTGTTTACAGTACATTTCATGCACTTGTGTGTTTTTTTTTTTTATTTTCCCCAATGCGGCGTTTCGTGTTTGCTGCAAACCCTGCCAAATTGCATCACATGACACACACACACACACACTTTTGCAAACACTCATGAAGTCTTTTTTTAAAATGTCTCCAATACTTAAATACGCCTCCATTTTTACATTTGATCGCAATTCCACAATAAACAAAAATATCTATATTAAATACAGTATATATTTTTTGAAAATTTCGCAACCGCAGTAGACAAGACGTCTCCAGCTTCACCCCGCATTCCATTCCTGGTGTTTGTCATCTGGGGGCTTCAGGTTTCCTATTTCCAAACACACACACACACACACACACACACACACACACAGACAGCTGTTGTTATGGTGTGCATCCAGCCGTCCTCATACCAATAATAAAAGTGAGTAATAATTTTGTAATTTTACAAACGAACGCTATTCTGTGGGTTAGCGTTTTTAGCCTCTCGGCACTTCCTGTTACCGTCACCGTACTTCCTGTCCGTGGAGTTTTGTGAACGTAGATGGAGTCGAATCCGAAAGGTTTGGCAATTTTGCTCGCAGCAAAAATGGCCTCCCTTCCCGTATAAAGGTGTGCACAGTTATGGAGAGTAGAAATGACGTAATGTGCGGCAGCGTTTTGTCGGAAAGGTGACGCGTGCGTCTTGGTTTCCCGTCGGCCGCCGCCGGCCGACATGTCTGAGCGGCCGCTCGGTGTGTGTGTTTTCCCCTGGATGAGTGTCGGGGGAAGGTGTTGCCCCTCGAGTGCCCCTGATGTCAGATTCTACACCTTCAAGTACTATGATTACTCTGCCTGAATCACCGAGAGCTTTAAGGGAAACTCCCATTATCGCGAATGACTCATTTTTTAACATTTTTTTCTTTATTATCACCTGACCGCCAGGAATTTTCAGTCTTTAAAACTTTACAAGATCCAAGTCTGCTATTTAGCCGTGTGGAATTCCAGGTTATAATCTACTACGATCCTGTGCGATCGGTCTTCTGGTTGTTTTTTTTTTTTTTGAAACCGAAAGTAGCGGTTGACACTCATAATGTTTATTTTTCCGTCGGCGGGTTAAAAGTTGAGGGCCGGATTGCTCGGGCGCCACTGTTTCGACACGCTTCACTTTTCCGTTCTGGCACGCCGTGGCAGCGGCTCCTCGGCGGGCAGGTCGCTTTAATCCCCCCAGACGGCGGCGGTACTTGAAGGGCGGGGGGGAAGTTGCGGCTTCGGGCCGCGGATATCGAGGCCGCGAAGACGGCTCGACGGGGATTTACGGGCGCGGATTAGAGAGGAACGCCACTTAGTGTCGGAGCCACGGCTTGTAATTTCTTCATTCGCTAAACAGTTTGTGCATCGAGACCCTGCAGTGTTTAATTACACCGCAGCAGCAGTTGCACAACATGCAAATTTAGGTCATAGTAACTCCCCCGCCAACACACAGACACACACTTTTATGCAATAACTCGCTCGAAAATGGAAAGCCTGTCATTAACCTACTCACCCGCACCCAACCCCTGCCGATCGGAGGCTGGGTCCAGGGGATGTGGAATTTCTCAAGAAATGAGCTTTACGCTTCCCAGGCAAGAAAACAAAACAAAAAACAGCTCCTAACACGCAGGCCGGTGTAATCCAGGTTTTGAAAATCCCTTGCACGACATGGAAATAAGGTATTTATGATGAAGACGTATCAAGATGTCGCGTAAACATGGATACTCGCGTCTTCTTCTTCCACGCTCAGGTTCCAGCTTCTCAGTGGCTTGTGGAGGTTCTCTCCATGTTCTCCTGACGTCAGGTTCATTGACTACTTTCAGTTCTCCGTAGGTGCCAACCAGTCTCCGTATGTGATTGACAGGTGACCACTTCCGGGTTAAGCCCCGCCTCTTGTCACGTCCCAGCTGTGATTGGTTGTGACCTGTGAGCAGGATGAGCGGAAAGGGACGTTTGTTTTACAAAAAATGGTTTCTGAGCAAAAGCGAAAAAGCAAACGGCATGAATGAAAAACAAAATCTTTGGGAAACTTTTCAGCCGTGAGACTTTGCGGGACTTAAATAAAATAATGTGAATTCCATCCCTGCTTCTGCTGCGTGCAGAACCGACGGGGGCCACAACTGCGTCGGACCGGAGAAGTCTTACCGCTCCTGCAACATCCAGGTGAGTTCACCCACGCCCATTATTTGGACTGCGTCCGGATGGGTAACGTGCACGCGCCTGAAAACCTGTGCTGTTCCCAGGACTGCCCCGAGGGTTCCAGAGACTTCCGCGAGGAGCAGTGCTCCCAGTTCGACGGAACTGACTTTCAGGGGAAACGATACAAGTGGCTCCCTTATTATGGAGGTCAGAGGCAAAGAGAAGGGTGCACACACACACACACACACACGCACACACACACACACACAAGCTCCACTCAGACCCTCAGCCCACCAACACCATCCCGTGACCTCTGACCCCTGACCCTCAGTGCAACTTCTGAAGGCGTTCCCACTAGCTAGCAGCGCGCGGCTAGCTATCTGTTAGAGCAGGCAATGACAAGCCGCTAACTTGAAGGATGCGAGCAGTGTCTTTCGAACATGTCATGTCTTCTTCTTCTCCTTTGGTCTTTTCCCTTCAGGGTCTCCACAGTGGATCCACCTTCTCCATCTCACCCTATTCTCTGGATCCTCCTCTCTCACACCAGCTACTTTCATATCCTCTCTCCCGACGTCCATAAATCTTCTCTTTGGTCTTCTTTGAGACCTCGTTACAAATTCCCCTGATTACATTTAATCTTAATTTGTACATGAACAGGAAAAACTTGAAAATAGCAAGAAATCACTCAAAACACATCCACGAAAAGTTCATGTTGTTTTCTAAGAATCACAAAGAATTTGCAGACAAACCGAGGCGGAGATCGACAGGTGATCGGTTTTTTGCGCAGCTCTTATTTTGAAGGCTAATTTGTCATCCGTCCTCTCCTCCAGCTGAGAACCCGTGCGAGCTGAACTGCATGCCGAGGGGGGAGAACTTCTTCTACCGCCATCGCAGCGCCGTGGTCGACGGCACGCCCTGCCATCCTGGACGCAGGGATATTTGCGTTGAAGGCGTCTGCAAGGTGGGAAGTACCAGTTCTATCAGATCAGATGATGAAAGAATGAAGCAAAGCAGACGGGATGTTTCCCAAGCCTTCAAAAGATGTTTTATTTACCTATTAAATTGGGCCAATCATTCTCCAAATTATATGCTTTTTAAAAAAAAAAAATTTCAAGTTTTGATTGTGAAATAAGATGAAACAGCCCCTAAAGTGCTCTGGGTATTTGGTGATGAGCCAGCAGCAGCATGCAAACAACTTCCTGGTTGCACCTGAGTGGTTTCTGCGTGTCTTGTGTAGCTTGTGTATAACAGAATAGCGCTGGGGTCGCGGATTAACCTTCCTGGGTTCCTCTACGTGTCAAACTCAAGGCTCGCGGGCCAAATGCGGCCCGCCGCCTCATTTTCTGTGGCCCGCAGACGTCTTAAAAGATCTGATTGTCTTACAATAAAAGTCAAACGCATGCCGTGACCATAAACTGCATCTCCCACGGTTCATGAAGATCACGTGGCCTGCCGAGTGACGGCATCCCACCATTAGATCGCAGCGTTTCCATATCAGTGCCATTTTCAACGAGTACAGTTGAGAAATCCAAATGATCCCTAAATGTCGAGGAAGGGAAAAGCTGCTGGATGGAAGGCTGTTTAAAGAAAGATGGGAAGGACGACACATGTTTGTGCTTCGAGGAGAAAAAGCGGTGTTTCTTTTGTGTTCTGAGGCGGCGGCGGTTGTCAAAGAGTACAATCTACGTCCAAACAGCGAGCTAAGGATGCCAAAGTTAGCCTTCCAGAAAAACAACAAATGGTTCAAGAATTAAAAGCCAAAATGTTACATATGTAACATTTTGAATTTGAATGAGGTATAAATTCAGACATATTTAACATTAAGGAGTAGTTACATTTATTTTACCTTACATTTGGTTTCATCAACACTGGTACATGTGGCCCTTTGAGGGGAACCATTATGCTGATGTGGCCCTCGCTGGCAATGAATTTGACACCCCGCTTAGTTTGGGTTCTCTTAATGTTCTCCATGTTCTCCATGTTCTGCTGCCTGGGTTCTCTTAATGTTCTTCATGTTCTCCATGTTCTGCTGCCTGGGCTCTCCAGGTTCTCCATCTTCCTGCGACCGGTATTTAACATGAAGTAGCTTCATGGAAAAATTGTCCTTGGACGTGTTGGTCGGATGTGGCCCTGTGATTGACGGGCGAATGGTCAGATTTAAGCCCCGCCTCTCGCCCAGTGTCAGCTAATATTGGCTCCGCCCCCTCCTCTACCCCGTGAGGGTGAAGGGACGGGGAAGATCATGGCGGAAGGTCAAGAACGCACCACCGCTAATGTTTAGCTTAGCCTTCAGCTCTGTCTTCGCAGCTCGTCTAGACTTTCAGAATCAAATTCCAGTTTTTCATTTCACTGTTTGTGAAATAGGTAGTCCGACCCAAACACCATGCTAAGCTAGCAGAACTCTCAGAGTGTGAGCATGAAGCGTTGGAGTCGAGGATCCGGGCTTTTCTCACAGCAGATCATTTTGGGTTTTTCAAATGCAAAAAAAAAAAAAAAACTGAATTGTCTTTCCAAGTTCCAACATGATATTCAGAAAAAAAAGCTTCTCATTTCATTTGTCTCAACGCGCCCGGCTGACATCTCTCCAGCTGCTCCTGCGGGGATAATATCTCCGACGACCTTTTACAACATCATCATATTTCCCAGTTGAAAAAACAAAAACAAGATCATTTTAATCCTGTCATATCATGAGTGGCGTCACTGAGGAGCTCAAGTAGGTTTTACAATCTGATCCGTGCTTGAAATGAATGAATATTGTAAATATTTGTAAATTAGTGTGTATCCAGCCTCAGGTTGGTTTCCCATCATTCTGGCTGCAGAAATCTGGAACTCCGTCTTCCTCCTGCGCACTAAGTGTCAAAGTGGTCTTCTTCGGTGTCGGAGTTGAACGGACTCAGAATTTCCCGGTCGTTTCATCGGTCCGATGTGACGAGGAGAAACCTTTTAGCGGCGTGAAGCTCGTTAGCGTCCCCCGCCCAAAAAAGTCTGTATATTAGCCACATCGTTGTTTACGTGAAAAAAGTCGCGGCTTATCGTCCGGAAATTACGGTAGTAATTTTTTTTTTTTTTCTCCAAAAATGCCATCGTGGTTTTTGTTGAGCGGTTTTTAATTTAGCCTGGATTTCAGGCTTTTAATGGACTTTTCCTTTAGATCGGACAGCATCGTCCCAAATATTGTGAAGGAGTGTGACAATCGTCGGGAAAATCTTTCAAATAGTAAATTTGCGATCACATACATTAATAACTAAATGGATCGTAAATGTCGTTGCTTATAGTAAAGCATGACAGTCTCGATGGTGGTTGTCTCTTTGCATCCGTAAAGGTCTGGCAGGAGGTCCACATTGGGGGCAGGAACCTGATGAACCCCGTTTTAATCTGATTTCTAACAAGCTGTAAATCCAGGAGACACATCGGTCACTTTAGACCCTGAAGTGAATGTCTCTCTCTTAATCTGATTTCCCGGTCATGTTTCTGACTTGTGGTCCTCTGTCCTCAGCGTCTGGGCTGCGACAACATGCTGGAGTCTCCTCAGCAGGAGGACCCCTGCCTGCAGTGTGGGGGCGACGGCCGTTCCTGCTCCCTCGTCAAGAACGCCTTCTCCGTACGCGATCTGGCCAACGGTACGCCGGCCGACCGCCGCCATCTCGCCCGGGTCGCCCCCCGACCTCCCGGCCCCCCTCCCATTAGCATTCCATGCATGAGTGGAACCGTTGCTCCTCCTCCACAGGCTACAACCAGATGTTCATCATCCCCGCCGGCGCCACGTCCATCAGCATCAGGGAGTCGGTGGCCACGCGCAACTACCTCGGTGAGCATTTTTATTTTATTTCATTTTATTCAGCCAGACTTTGACGTCTTTAAACTGAAAGGCGGAGAGACGACGGAGCGAATCGATTGACGTCACGATAATGAATGTAAAGATGCACTCGTGCTTAAAATACTACAGAAACAGAGACTCGACATGTGTGCGTTACTTTTATTCCTAGTAAAGAAGAAAACAATAGGATGGCACGTGGTATCATACCTTGAATCTGACGCGTGTTTTCCGACCACAGGCAGCTATATTATAAGAGAATTACACACTAATAAAACAAAGTGACGCTTAATCACACTCCCCATTTTGCTTTTATCCAAAGCGACTTACAATAGAGGACAGAGGGACTGCAAATACACTTGCAAATACACGATGCACAGGAAATATACAGAACAGTAAGCTTGGGTTAGTGAGTTTTTTTTTGTTTTGTTTTTTGACAAAGACATACACAAACGTACACACACACACTGCATAGCCTAACTTGCTGCCTAACCTGATCTGGGGCATCAGCGCAGTAAAAAGTCCTGAAAAAGGACAAAACAAAGAAATGATTAAACTTGATCATCATTGATAAGTCAGCAGATCAAGTAAAAAATGCCTGTTGTTTTTGGTTTCATCTTATTTTGGAAAAGGTGTAATTAAATTTTTTTAACTCCAAACTGATAAAACACAGTTGTTAAATTTGTCTTCAAGACGCAATTGCACGGCCATGGGTGATTTTTATTTTTTTAAATTCATTTTTAATTTCATTTCCAGCCACAGTTTAACCCTCTCTAGCCTCAGAAGATGCAAAGGGATGGACACAAAATTAGTTTCAATTTGAAAAAGTGTGTGTTTTCCATGCATGGTGACACCCCCCCCCACACACACACACACACACACACGTGTTTGCTTTCCCTGCTGTGCGTTATCAGCGATAAAGAACCTCCGTGGAGAATACTACCTCAACGGCCACTGGGTAATCGAGTTTTCCCGAGCGACGCCCATCGCCGGCACCGTTCTCTACTACCAGCGAGGGGCCGAGGGCGACAACATCCCCGAGACCGTCATCGGCCGCGGCCCCACCACCGAGCCCCTCGTCGTGGAGGTGAGATAGCGGTGATTTCCTTTTTTTTTTTAAATTAAAAGTGCCGTTGCAGCGTTAGCTGAACTTCCTGCTAAAACAACAGGGCGTTGCTTTTTTTTGCCTGTTTTATTTCAGTGCATGATATAAACATCTAATGCCGTGAATTAAATGAATTGAAATGCAGAATCCAACTGATAGTAATAGCATCACTAATAAAATGTCCAAACTTTCCTCAGACCTGAAATGTTTTACAAGATATTCTGAAGGGCACATCAGAGGATGTCCGAGTAAGGGTTTCTAAAAAGATAAAATCCTAAATGGTTTATTTTTAGAGGGGTTGCAAAAACACTGCGTTCACATTCAAGGGTGAAAAATAGAATTATTTCCTTTTAGACTTGAAAGAGCCATTTTAAAAAATCCTACAAACCAATTGAAGAAAAATCAAGCGGTTGGTAAACTCCCCCCTCAGCTGATCAGCCAGGAGCCGAACCAGGGAGTGGACTACGAGTACTACCTTCCTCGTGGCCGCGCCAGAGAGGGCTACTACTGGAGCTCCGGCTCGTGGTCCGCCTGCAGCCGGGAGTGCGGATCAGGTCCGGCCCGATAAAGCTCGCCTCGCACGCGTGACGATCCTCCGGCGGGGAAAAAAGAAGTTTGAATCAACCACTTCTCTCGTCGCTAGGCTACCAGTCGCGGCTTATCTTCTGCACCATCGACAACGAGGCCTATCCCGACTACCTGTGCGCCTCCTTGCCGCGACCGCAGAGCAACAGGACATGCAACCCTCATCCCTGCCCGCAGACCCGCAGGTACGGCGCGAAAATGACAAACAAAATAGCCGGAGCTTGAGAGGTGACGGCGAGGGTAGAGTAGCTCTTTGACGGTTGTTGATGTTATGAAAGGATGGCGTACCTGTATCCACCACAGCTGTGGAGACCGCCGCCCTCAAGCACAGCCTACGTGCTCAGGTAACCTTCGGTCTGTAGGCGCAGTAGACGTTTGCAGACGGGGTCGGGGGTCACCGGCGGAGCGGCCTCGTGTCGGTCGCCCCGATTCGCTTGCGCTTCGTCTAGATTCATCTAGATTCCTCCCCGTAACGCTCGAGCGTTCGAATAGTTGCGGCCGCACCTAGCTCTCTGTCGCCATGGCAACAGCGTGGCGGATTTCGCTTTGCGTGTAGTGCACACACGACTCACCTAGAGACTGAAATTCCCCCGCGCTGAGCTTCCTGCCCCCGTTTATTCGGCGTAAAACAGTTTTTAATTCATCAAGCGGTTGCACTAAAGTGACCCTGGGGCTCAAATGCTAGGATTCAGTCCAAGATGGACACCAGAAGGACTGTAATTACCGTATTTTCTGGACTATAAGCCGCTACTTTTAGGTTTTGAACCATGCGGCGTATACAAAAGTGCGGCTATTCTTTGGATTTTTCTTCCACCGCTAGGGGGCGGAAGTAGAACCAAAAATAAGATAAGTTGTATAAATCAATGCAAAGAAGAATAGCAGAAACCAAGTTCAGCGGAGATTGACAGTGACATGGAGAGCGAGACTGATGGAATCAGATGTGAAGAAACGCTTCTGAGTCTGTTCAACTCCGACACTGACGAAGACGACTTCATGGGTTTCAGCCATTAAGGTGATTTGTGGTTTCCAACACAGGAGAAATAATAAATAAAACCTGGTTATCTGTTACGTTTTAATCAGCAAAGTTGCTGCCGCGTTAAAAGGCGCTGTTTGGAAAGAATCTGTTCAGGTACATACATGTACATTTACAAAATCGTTCTGTACATGCAGTAAATATCATTTTTTTTCAACATAGATATCTGCGGCTTATAGCCTGGTGTGGCTTGTATATTTTTTTTTTTACATTTTTTTTTTAAATAGAGCGGATGCGGCTTATTTACAGGTGCGCTCTATGGTCCAGAAAATCCGGTACATGACGCTCTATTACACTGGTATGAAGGTTCATTTTTCTGGAGGCTCTTTATGGAGTGAGAGTTAGCTGTGTTGCATAAATTAATTTTTGTTTTTGGTGTAGTGTGACAGTGAAGCACAGACCCATATAACAAATGAAGGAGGCATTTTCAGCCTAGAATAATGACTTTTTAATGTTCCTCCTTTAGCAGCCCCTATAAACACTGCATTATAGTGTTTTAAACTGAACAACGACCAAGGCTGCCAGTGTTTGCAGCGAGGGCGGCCGTCCAGCTCAGATCCCCTCTAACCTTCCTTTGTCTCTGACACACATAGAGTCGCCGCAGGGACACCCACGGCAGATTGGGCGCCAGATTGCCCGTCAAAAACCGCCGTCTTCTTCCTCCCCGCCAGCTCATGATTCGCCCGATCCAGGCGAATATTAGCTCCGTCCTTACAGCTTTTTTTTTTTTTTCCCCGCTTCTTTCCGTCCCTATAATCCATGACCAAACTAACCAGGAAGTAGAAAAACCCCTCTGACTGTCTAAATCAGTGGTTCTTCACCTTGTTGGAGGTACTGAACCCCACCTGTTTTACATGCGCATTCACCGAACCCTTCTTTATTGGATGGAGGATCGGTTCGTCGATGGTACAAAGAACAGGCGGAGGAGCCTTTTCATGGAATCTGGCTCCCTTCACCTTGAATCCAGCAAGCGCTATGTTCTTGTAGCTCCCATCTCCATGCAGCTGAAGGAAGCCTTCCCTTAGTTTTGCCGGTGCCGGACTAGAATTGCTCACCTTGTCTTTGCAAATCATGCGGTTAGGACATCGATTCCAATCGCGTTCCGTCATACGTGTGAATCCGTATTGTACGTGTTCTTCCGACCGCTTTCTTTATTTGCCCGACATAATTAGTATGAAGGGATTAAGATATTAAGAAAGAAATCACATGACGTACCATCGCGACAGTCACAAGTTACTACAACTGAGCGCGCCAAAATCCCCGCAGCACGGATAGGCCGAGCGATGTGGCGTGATCACCTGCGGCCGGTGATGTCATCGCCAATGTGTGTCTTGACCTCCGCCGAACCCCTGAGACTGACCCGCCGAACCCCTGGGGTTCGATCCAACCCAGGTTAAGAACCACTGGTCTAAATCAAGTAGTCGGGGTGGATTCTTGATGTCTCCGCGTCTTTAAAATCAGTCAAAAATATAAAATAACTCCGACCTTTGACCCCGGTTCTTCTCTCTCAGCTGGACGACCGGCGAGTGGAACGCCTGCTCGGCGTCCTGCGGCGGCGGCTCTCAGGTGCGCAGCGTGCAGTGTGTCTCCCACGACGCATCGGGACCCCGCGTGGTGGAGGACGCCGTCTGCGCCGCCTACGCCGAGGCGCCGCCATCCCTGCAGACCTGCAACATGCAGAAGTGTGCCGGGTATCAAGTGACCCCGTGGAGTGAGGTGAGAGGAAATCTGTGGATCCAGATTAATGCTGAAAGACTAAAACGTGCACGTGCAAAGTCGTGTAAAGGTGTAAAATCTGCTGGACACTTAAATGGCACTCATCCCTGCACCTGCACTTTGTGAGTTGCTCAACAAGCTGCGCTCAAATGTGTTTATTCGTGTTTAGAATAATGTTTACCCACATATCTAAATGCACTGCGGACAGCAGAGTAGGAATTTCTCTGTTTCTACACTGTGCATGTGACAGGAAACACTTTGACTCTTGAAGAAAATGGCCAGAAAGGGATTTGGGAAAATATGATTACCTTAAAAAAATATAATGACATGAGATGAGAACAACTTTATTTATCACGAAGGAAATTGTTGTGCCAGCGTTTCAAGCAAAAACATAACAGTAATAGATAATAGTAGGAAGGAGGGAGAATAAGAATGTCTTAAGAAGGTCTTAAGAGGTAAAGACAGTAAAGTAAAGTAAAGACAGATCAGCAGTGCTGTGAGATCATCTGGAAATGGGATGGAAGAAATAAAGATGGTAGCGAAAAAAAAAAATGTAATCGGAAAAAAATGAATGACTTAAAAAAATGAAAATTTCTGGTGTCTCGGGTCAATAAGCCTGTCTTCGTTAGATGATGTTTTTCATTTAAAAGCGCAATAGATTTTGAAGTACCGAGTGGTTTTCTAGCAAATCTAGCAGATGAAATTTTAAAAGCTTGGTTGTGTTTCTACCCGCAGTGCTCGGTGACCTGCGGGTCAGGAGAGCAGAGCCGGCAGGTCACCTGCGTGGGCTCCGGAGGCGCCGCGCTGGACGAAGCTTCCTGCGGCGCTGCGGCGCGCCCGCCGGCGGTCCAACCCTGTCACATGACCCCCTGCGGCGGGAGGATCGGCTGGCACGTCGGGTCCTGGGGGCTGGTGAGTCGCTTCGCCGAGACGCCAACCGGCTTCGCGTCCTTTCAAACAAACCTCCGTTCGACTTCCCGGCGCCGTCCGCTCCCTCCAGTGTTCCCGGAGCTGCGGATCGGGTTCGCGGGAGCGTCACGTGATCTGCTCGGACCAGGAGAGGAACCTGCACCCCGTGGACCAGTGCAACGTCCACACCAAGCCCTCCACCGTGGAGCGCTGCAACACCCAGCCCTGTTATAGTCCCCAGGGTGAGTAGCACACAGAAGAACATATGCAAAAACTTACAAAAGAAAGACTGCCTTTTCTTTTTTTTCTTTTTTGAACATTTATTAGAACAGGTTCCTTGACAGAGTCACACACATTCTTACAAAACCTCATAACAAGATACACATTATACAATATTCTCTATAGGTCACTTATTTCCTCACTAGCAAGCGAAAAATAAAATGGAAAAAAAAAAAAACATCTAACTCAGTCAAATAGAGATAATATCTTCAACTCTCCAAATATTTTTTAATGGGTGCCCATTTGTCAAGATACAGGTCTGTCTGAAGTGGTAAGTTTGCTGTTCTGCGTTCCATGCAGTTTCCATCCTTAAGCCTCCGACGCCGCTGGTCCAGTAGGTTTGTGGGCTTTGAGCCAGTTTACTGGGATCATTTTATGTGCAATTAATAGAAGAACTCTAAGCGAGAACACCTGGTTTTTCCTTAAATCGCTTGTTGATGCTGCACCCATAATAAATTGCTGTGGATCAATTGGTCTGTTTAATTTTAAAATCTCACTTATTTGTTTTTTTTACCTCATCCCAGAATTTCATCAGTTTAGGGCAGTCCCAAAAAATTGTGCCACAGCCCCTCCAACACAGGGGAGAACAGTTATTATCATAAGAAGCTATTATCAAGGGAGTTTTAAAATACCTTATTCTTAACTTCCAGCTGAACTCCCTCCATGTTGGGCTGCTTAAACAAGAACTAGTCTGCCTTTTCTAAATCTGCCTTTTCCTGTAAAGCCGTAAAAGAATGGAACGGGCTTCCAGACAATCTTAAGAACATGACTGATTTTCACACCTTTACACGGGCCGTTAAAAATTGGATTCTGGAGCACCAAACATGCCAGACGGGTATTTTGCCATCAGATGTTTCCCTTCTGGGTCACATCTGATGGCTCCCAGATGACCAAGATCACCGAGGAGCTCCACTGAACGCCACAGGAGGTCTTTCCTACCTGAGGCTAGCAGACTTTTTAATTCCTCTTCCCTCAGCCGCAGGGAATCTTCAAATCTTTGTAGTTAACAGTTAAGACAATTTTTATTTCATTGTATTTCTTATTCTTCCTCCTTCCTACTATTATATATTACTGTTATGTTTTTTACTTGAAACTCTGGCACAACAATTGACTTCGGAATAAATAAAGTTGTTCTCATCTCATCTCATCTCATGACCAAAGTAACAATATCACAACAATATCACAACAATATCACAACAATATCACAACAATATCACAACAATAGCACTTTCAACTTGCAAAATCCATATCTTATTGCCTGTTTATATATTGTATAATTATCTTATTGCCTATCTGTATATTTTATATATATTGTCTATTTTATAGAGCTTCTGTTATCATTATTATTATTATTTTATAGCTTTAGTAACTATTTAGTTAATTGAATTTACTTTGAGGCTATCCGACTTTTTAATTCCTCTTCCCTCAGCAGCAGGGAATCTTCAAATCTTTGTAGTTAACAGTTAACAGTTAAGATAATTTATATTTCATTGTATTTCTTGTTCTTCCTCCTTTCTACTATTATCTATTACTGTTATATTTTTACTTGAAACTCTGGCATAAAGTTGTCCTCATCTCATCTCATGACTGACCGTTTGATTTACAGCTCATTGATGGGTTGGTTTTTCTAATCCTGCGAGCCTGATTTTTTGTCGCCATGGTTACCGGAAGTCCGCCGTATTGTCAATATGTGCACGTGTCTTGGACACACACAGGAATGGGGAAGACGTTTCTCACCGTGCCACAAAATGATAATCATAATCGAGTGCAAATTAGCATTAAGGTGCACCGTTACGTTTTATATTCGTATTGTCCAGGACTACAGACAAACATCTCTGCCTCTGTGCTTCATGTATTTGTACACCGTCCTAATAAACCTTCTAAACAAACAAACAAACATGCTCAAATCCATACATATGTTGTAATCGCCCTCAGCAGCGCCGCCGCTCAACCTGCTCTCACTCTGTTTGCAGACGTCCCCAGTTTCCAGGACCCCCGAGGCCACGACAGCACGCAGACCGGCTTCAGACCCTACGCGCCCGACCAGGCCACAGGTCAGACCCGCCAGAGAATCCAGAAATAACAATAAAATGTGTCGGTCGGACTTGGTGTTTCGTTTCGGTGCGCCCGGGCCCGCGATGCTTCACGCTAAGCTCACAAGAAGGGGGCAGATGTTCGTCTTCCGCCGCCGTAACTGTTCTTACGCTCACGGATGAATGATTTTCAGGCAGCTTGTATAATCACGTTATTAACAATCTACGAGGTGTGATCTTGAGCTCCCCTCGTCTCTGCAGATACAATTCCCGTCACTTTTGTCCCCCTGGTCCCCCTCCGAGCCCCCCCTCTCCGTCCCGGCACTAATTATCCGGGCCTGATTGACATGTTTTCAGAGATCCAGGGACATTGTCGCCCCGATTAAAATAATTCCGAGGCACTGAAGTGTGCTGGTTCTGGCGCTGGTGTTTCTGGCATGTTCTGGCACTCTCCGGCGTCGTGCGCTGTCCCAGCGTTCAGGAATGTCGACGTCCACGGCTCCTCCGATTCACTTTTGCATCATTTAATTATTTCCCTTTGGCCTGGAATGAGTGGGGATAGAAAACACTCCTGAAAGTGACAAGCAGGGAATGAAATCAACATGAAATCCTCTATTATATCATTATTGTGATTATTATTATTATTATTATCACTGCTTCCATTATGCTAATGTCTTTGACGGCTGATTACACACACACACACACACACATTCTCCCCTAAATTCTGATGGCAATTGACTCATTGTCATCAGACCTAATCTGGCGGCAGCGTCCTCCAGGTGGTGCTTATGTTGTTTATAGATGTAAATTACTATATACTGTATATTTTTATATACAGTCTACATACATTTTGGTTTCAAAGCAACCTGATCTTTCTCTGCCTCTCATGTGTATGTAGATGTGTATATATATATATGTGTGTGTTTGTGTACATATTTACATCCAGTCAGGCGCCAGCATTGTGGTTCTTGACCAGATAGCAGCTCTTTTAAATCTATAATCACTAAAAAAAGAAGAGATTTGAACCGACGTCTCCTTATCAGAGGGTTTTTTTTTTCCTTGCAGTGTTTTTTTTTTGGATCATGCCCCGTCATTGTGGACCGAACCCACAGGACGTGGGTTCAAATTGACACAATGAGGCTGGCGCCGGCCACAATATCCCAGTTATGCATTATCTGGGGATCCGGTGACCGTCACTCTATTTAAACTTTATATAACCAAGTGTGATTGTCTCCGGTTCTGGTGCGAAACCCGGTTTCGGTTTGTCGGTTTGCGGTTGGGTGTGTGTAACCCCCCCGCTTCGCCACCTGGTGTGTTCGCAGCACACGAGCCCCAGACGGTCCCAGATCCTCCCGGCGCCGACCCGGCCCTTCACTGCAGCCGGTCGTCCTACGGCTGCTGCCCCGACGGACGCACCTCGGCCGGGGGTCCGAACGCCCTGGGCTGCCCGCAGTCCCGGCCCCACGTGCAGCCGTCCTGCGTCCAGACGAGGTATCATTACCCCGAGGCTGAAGTCACCCTCTGTTCTGGGCTCTTTGTCCGGGCGCCGCTTTTATAACAGGATAAACACCCACCGCGGATAAGTTTGCATAATCCAGGGGCCGCAAATTGCCGACAGAAACCAAGTGGAGGTTTTCATAAAGAAAAACAAAAAAAAAAAAGTTATTTTCAGTCTAAGGTAGAAGCCCTCACCGAGGCCGCCGCTTCCTTTCCCGTCGCCTTAGTTACGGCTGCTGCCAGGACGGAGCGACGGCGGCTCGGGGACCCGGCGGGGAGGGCTGCCAGGAGAACGCGGCGTCCGCAACCACAGTGAGTCGACGCTTATAGAATAAGTGATGTCGCTCGCCGGCGCCGCGTGATGCGCAGACTGCGGTGAAAATGTACAGACGGCTGGACCACATTAAAAGTATTTTTGCTCATGTGAAGTTCTCACCAGTGCTTCCTATTCAGAATATGACCAAATAGAAAGAAGCCGTAGATTGAACTGTGCTTACACATACGTTTACATAAAGTCAGCACACAAACCAGGAGGTTAAATTGTATGCGATGTTTGTAAAGATGGTATTTGTCCGGACCCTGCAGGCGACCCCTTCCCTCCCCACGGTGAACGCGGTCCAGTGTCGCACCACCACCTACGGCTGCTGCTACGACCGCACCACGCCAGCGGACGGTCCCAGCGGGGAAGGCTGCCCGGACCCTCCCGCCCACGGTCAGTCACACTGTAGAAAACAAATACATTATTATGATCATTAAAAGAAAACAAAATGCAATCATGAGTCCCGACGCCGAATTGAAGTGATGGCGGATGAGAAGATCAGGAATTAAGATAAGACAAGAAATGTATTCATCCCGAAGGAAATTGTTGTGCCAGAGTTTCAAGCAAAAACATAACAATAATGGATAATAGTAGGAAGGAGGGAGAATAAGAAATACAATAAAATATAAAGTGTCAAGGTTAAGGCTATCAAGTGTTTTAAGGTCTTAAGTACAAAGATTTGAAGATTCCCTTCGGCTGAAGGAAGAGGAATTAAAAAGTCTGATAGCCTCAGGTAGGAAAGACCTCCTGCGGCGTTCAGTGGAGCTCCTTGGTGGTTTCAGTCTACGACTGAAAGAGCTCTGACAGGACGTCAGTGTCCATGCAGGGCGTGATGGACGTTGTCCATGATGCTGAGGAGCTTCTCTGACACCTGCACCACAGACTCCAGCTCCACCCCCAGGACAGATCCAGCTCTCCTGATGAGCTTGTAGAGTCTGTTGGTGTCCGCTGTCTCGATCCTGCTGCCCAGCACACAACAGCGTAGAAGATGACGCTGGACACCAGCAAGTGGTAAAACATCTGCAGCATGGTCCTGCAGACGGTGAAAGATCTGAGATGCATGCGATTAGGTTTGAGTTAAGCAGGGAATGGATGCAGGGGTAGTGGAAGTGTCTAGGAGAGGCAGCGGTAGAGTTTCTGGCTTGATTATTCAACAGGATCTTAGAGAGCGAGAAGATGCTTAAGGAATGGAGAAGAAGTGTGATGTGGCCATTTTAAGAATAAAGGGGATGCGCAGAATTGTGGCAACTATAGAGGGATTAAGTTGATGAGACATACAATGAAGTTATGGGAAAGAGGAGAGGAAACTAGACGAAGAGCAGAAGTCAGCATCTGTGAGCAGCAGCATGGCTTCATGCCTAGGAAGAGTACTACAGACGCAGTGTTTGCTTTGAGAATGCTAATAGAGAAGTTCAGAGAAGGTAGACCTTGACAAAGCATACGACAGGGTGCCGAGAGAGGAACTCTGGTATTGTTTGAGGAAGTCTGGAGTGGCAGAGAAGTATGTAAATGGGTGCAGGACATGTATGCTTTGAGACACTGGTACGGTGTGCTGTAGGTGTGACAGAAAAGGCCAAGGTGGAGGTGGGACTCCATCAGGGATCAGCTCTGAGACCCTTCTTGTTTACAATGGTGATGGACAGGCTGACAGATGAGGTTAGACAGGAATCCCCATGGACCATGATGTTTGCAGATGACATGATCTGTAGTGAGAGCAGGGAACAGACTGAGGAACATCTAGAGAGGTGGAGGTATGCTCTGGAAAGGAGAGGAATGAAGGTTAGTTGCAGCGAGACAGAATATATGTGTGTGAATGAGAGGAACTCGGGTGGAACGGTGAGGCTACAGGGAGTGGAGATCAAGAAGCTGGAGGATTTCAGGTACTTGGCGTCAACAGTCCAGAGCGCAGGAGAGTGTGGAAAAGAGGTGAAGAGACGGGTCCAAGCAGGTTGGAATGGATGGAGAAAAGTGTCAGGGGTACGAAGAGATAGAAGAACATCAGCCAGAAGAAAAGGAAAGGTGGAGGAGACAGCGGTGAGATGATCTACAAACACTGACAATGACCAAAAGACAGGAAGCAGAGCTGGAGGTTGCAGAGATGAAGATGTTGAGGTTCTCTTTAGGAGTGACCAGGATGGAGAGGATCAGGAAGTCCATCAGAGGGACTTCACATGGTCGATGTTCAGGAGAGAAGGTCAGAGAAGCCAGACGGAGATGGTTGGGTCATGGATAGAGGAGGGATAGAGTCAATATATTGGTAGACGGATGCTGGAATTGGAGGTCTAGAGGAAGACCAAAGAGAAGATTTATGGATGTTGTGAGAGAGGAGGATCCAGAGAACAGGGTGAGGTGGAGAAGGTGGATTCACTGTGGAGATTCCTGACGAAAAAAGCCCAAAAGCAAAGCTCTGCAGGCCTTCCGCCGCAGTTCAGGGATCTATTTTGGAACGTGACCCGAGTGGAAACAGGAAGTGACCGATTGTTTTTTCTTTTTGCCGCAGTCGAGCGCTCGATCTGCTCCTTGCCTCGTGCGGCCGGCTCCTGCGGCCGGTGGGCGCCGCGCTACCACTTCGACGTCCTCACCTCCAAGTGTGCCCACTTCTGGTATGGAGGTTGCCACGGCAACAGCAACAACTTCATGACCCGCGAGGAGTGCCAGAGGGCGTGCCGGGCGCCGGGCCAGCAGGGCCCGAGAGGCGGCGCCGCCCCCAGAGGAGGAGCCACTGGAGGAGGCTCCAGGGCCGGGGAGTCGCCTCGCAACATGGGGAGGATTTTCACGGTCCAGGGTGGCTCCGCCCCCGCGGGCAGACAGGGCACCAGCGCCGCCACTCACGCCCACAGGGCCAGAGTTAACATGCGAGCCCGCCGGCCTCTCCCGGCGGCCGCCGCCCAGCATAGCAGCCCCGCCGCCAGGTAAGACGCCCGGGAGCCAAGAGTCCACCCTAGCGCCCCCGATCCCACCTCCGCTGGCCTTATAATGCCGTTAACCCCGCCCCCAAAAAGCAAACCCCGCTCCGGCCCACCCGGCTAACGAGGAGTGACCCCGAAGATCAGAAGCCGATTCGCCCCCCAAGACAATTCAGGACCGAGTAACCCCACATTACCGCTTGTAAAATAAAATCCCCACGTCCGGGACGCAGAGTAAGACACGGCACGCCGCTCAACTTGACCGGAACCGAAAAAAATCGACGATTCGCGTCACAATTTGAAAGTGAAATGGACAGTTAACGTCGAGGAACGGCGCCTCGGGTTCAAGTCTGCAGGGATTACCTCGAAGAGTTGTGTTTGTGCCGGGTTCCCGTCAGCGTGCACGGGTGCTCAGGGTGTGCTCGTGCACAGGTTCAAAGTTTTACCCTCAGAGGGCAGAGATACCGGATAGCTGTGTAAAAGAGTGGACGTAGCCGACGTAGCGGAGCAGACTCGTGCTTTTCAGCTTAAAATTTGGATTGTTTTTATATCAATAATAACGCTGTTAGCATCATTTGCATTCTTTTCTTTCTTTTTTTTTTTTTTTGCTAATTTTAACCGGTTCAGAGGGTGGCGCTCCCCAGGCGGGAGGGGCTGGTCAATCATAGCACATCCAAGTGAGTTCAAGTAGGTGCTAGCCTAGCTGCTAATCCTCTGTGTGTGTTGTGTGCATGTGTGTGTGTGTGTGGGGTTGTGAAGTTAGCGGCAAGCAAAAAAAATAATCCCATTTTTTTAGTTTAAGTCTAATCAGGACAGTGGGTTTTACAAAGGAACCCGCTGGAACGCTACGGAAAGCTACGTCCACTTCTTTTGCTGCGAGGGACCTTTTAAAGCAGCGTTAGCTCATTATTAAAATCCAAAAAACATCAACTTTACAATATTTCCTCACCTGTGTGTCATGAAAAGATTTGCATCTCAAGGCCCCCGAAGCCATGTTTGTGTCTCTTCCTTCCTGGTGCCTTCAGTAAATGTTGCCGTCCGACCGCTCAGGGCTTTCTGGGACTCTGTCGTCAACGTCCGCCGCCGCCTGTCGTCCCCTGTTCGTCGTCGTCGTTTTTGATGTTGTTCGTCTGGTGCTTCTTGTTTGGTGCTTTGTTACCTGACCTGTGTCACCCCAACCAACCCAACCCAACCCAACCCAACCTCCCATCACATCCAACTAATAAAAGGGTTCTGCACTTGGTTTGTGTGTCACTAAACCTCGTCTTGTCTCCACTTCATTGATGTTCACTTGTGCTCACCGTTTGTCAAACTGGGTCGTTTTTTGGTGCCTCGTCTGCTTTTTGTTGCGCTCCGTTAGCGTCTGTACTGGTTGTTTTGTTGTTTCACCACCACCACCACCATCTACTCCTTCTCGTCCGTCTGTCCGTCCCTCTGTGGCCGGGAGAGCCGCCATCTTTATGCTGACTTTGGTGACGCTTAACAGAAGGACCAAGAGTAGAGCATAAAGTGACCTCCCCTTCATCCTCCTCCAACCTTCTCCTTCCTCCTCTCTCCATCTCCCGTTTCCTCCACCGTCACCCTCAGCTTGACCCTCGGCCAGGTGACGATCGACAAGAGCGACCCGTCCACGGTGGAGGCCCTGGCGGGGCAGACGGCGGTGCTGCCCTGCAGGGTTCACCCGCCGCCGTCCTCCACCGTCACGGTGGAGTGGAGGAGGGACGCCGTCCCGCTGTCCGCCCACAGGTGTGTAAGAACACACCTTATTTCGGCGGCGAACGAACGAACGAACGAACGAATAACGTGGGTCGATTCCAGACATCGCCGGCAACCCAACGGCTCGCTGCTGGTCGGCCCGCTCGCCAAGTCCGATTCCGGCTGGTTCCTGTGCGTGGCCACCCGAGGGCAGGAGCGCGACCACCGCTACATTTACCTGTCCGTCTCAGGTGAGACCTCCGAGCTGCGACGTCAGGGTTTATTTTAAATAACATACGATCACATACAAACTCTGCTATTCAGATCTGAGCGGAATAAATTGAAATCCAAAACGGTGCCGTCCACGAGGGGTGACGATTCCTTCGAAGTGAATCGATCCGTCGTATCCGTGTTTTGTTTTTTTTTAAACGTCCCCGACGTGTCGACATGGAACCGCAAATGAATCGACGGAAACTTCCGGGGTTTTTTAGATCCTTCCAGATCACGACATTCCAAGGAAGCTCCTGCGGTTCCGATCCGGTTCGTTGGGCCTTTTTTTTTTGTCTAATTGGTGCCCCGGATTCCGTCGCGATCCTCAATCTGACCGAATCCAACCCCAATTAACTCGTCCTGCGTCGCAGAAGTGGACGCAGGCGAAGCCATGATGTCATCGATTATGTCACAGGTTGTGTCGGAACACGGCGACCTTGAGAGGCCGAGCACGATGCGTTCACATGATGTTATGGAGACTGACAGGAGCTCTGACTCTGTGTGTGTGTGTGTGTGTGTGTGTGTGTGTGTGTGTGTGTGTGTGTGCGCGCAGAGGCTCAGCCGATTCCCACTTCACTCCCAAAGGACGGTCCGTTTCCGAGGTGAGAACCGGTTCCGTTTCTTCTCGCCGTCCTAGAAAAGCGCCAAATTCAAATGCATGCATTTTCGCTTGTCGGCCGCAAGTTAGTGCGTGTGTTTACGTCACGATCCCGAGCAGAGCGGCCATTTTGTTTTCAATGCTAGCTGGTATTGTTTGGAAAACGTAAAGCGACGTCCTCATTTGAGGACGGATGGTCAACTGAGGATCGAGCAGAGCTGGAAATGAAAGAAATTAAAATAAAAGGCGTTTCTCCTGGAGTGTCCCGTCATGTCTGTCAGGTTCAGCATCGAGAGGTCGGGCTCGTCGCTGGTGGAGACGAGGGCGGGACAAACCGCCAGGCTGGCCTGCAGCGTCCTCCCCCCCGCCGCGCTGCACGCCGTCGCCATCCAGTGGACGCGAGACGGACGGCCCGTCAGCGACGCCAGGTGAAACCTCCCGAAGCCCGACCCAACGTTTTCAAAAACATCCACAAATACAGATAAAGACTTTATGATCGCGTTTGCCGCAGGTTCATCCGCGCTTTATTTGACCTCGATTCACGTGTCAGCCCTCGATAACTGGAGAAAACACGTTCATTCTTTGTTTCTGTCATGAACGTCAACTAACCAGTTCTAGATGACGGATCATCGTGTGAGAGTGGAGAAAATGAATGAACGAATGTCGTCTAGACAAATAACCTGACATATATTTATGGACGTGCCGTAGTAATGATGTTGTAATGAATAATGACAGGAAGGCGGAGGATTTTAAGGACTTGTGGAAAAGAGGTGAAGAAACAGGTTCCAGGAGAGCGGAGAAAAGTGTCAGGGGTACGAAGAGGTAGAAGATGATCAGCCAGAAGGAAAGGAAAGGTGGAGGAGACACTGGTGAGATGATCTACAAACACTGACAAGAACCAGAAGACGGGAGGCAGAGATGAAGATGTTGAGGTTCTCTTTGGGAGCGACCAGGATGGAGAGGATCAGGAGGGAGTCCGTCAGAGGGACGGCACATGGTAGATGTTCTGGAAAGAAGGTCAGAGAAGCCAGACGGAGATGGTTGGGTCATGGACAGAGGAGGGAGAGTTGGATGCTGGAATTGGAGGTCTGAGGAAGACCAAAGAGAAGATGGATGGACGTCGTGAGAGAAGATATGAAGATAGTTGGCGTGAGAGAGGAGGATCCAGAGAACAGGTTTAGATGGAGAAGGTGGATTCACTGTGGAGACCCTGAAGGGAAAAGAAGAAGAATGATGACGCTCATGTTGATGATGATGAAAAAAAGATCCCAATATTGTGATATGTGTTATTATTATAACAGTCGTCCTGTTATAATAATAATAATAGTTGAGCTCAGCAAAGTCCAGTGGAATCAACAGTTTTCTCATGACATTTCATTTATAACTCCTTTGTTAAAATAATCCTAATAACAACAGCAATGCTAATCCTCGGTGTGATGTTTGTGTTGCTGCCTGCAGGTTCACCCAGCAGGCGGACGGGACGCTGGTGGTCGGGCCTCTGCGGCCGAGCGACGCCGGCGTGTACACCTGCATGGTGTCCGGCCAGCAGCAGCGGGAGCAGCGCCAGCTGCAGCTCAGGGTCCAACGTGGGTCTCCGGCGCCGCCAGGAACCCGCTGAGACACGCTAGACCTTTGGCCCGCATTCTAGAAATATCCTCGTTTCTAATCTATATACCGTCGTCTCCGGGCAGGAAGCCGCTGCTTTTCCCACACGCTTCGATCAACGATGCGGATAATTTATGGTTTTCTTTTGGAGATAACGAGCTTCGCGTCGGCGAAACGTTTGCCTCGTCTCGTTTGACCGACGAAATGAGCGGGAAATTCTGAGGCCGTGCAATTCTGACGGCAAACTTTAACGGTTTTAGTGCGGCGGAGGAAGGCTGAGATATGGAGTTGGAGGACAGAGGCGGGTTGGAGAATAGATGCATGGACTTTCCCTTGTCTTGTTTAATATTCATCTTTTTCATCGGGTGTGTTGCAGCCACAGTTCGGAAAAAAGCCTTTCCAGCACGTATTTATGGATTTAATTACACGTATTCTGTGCAAATACGTCATGTTACAACATGGACACCAACGGCTTATAGACCAGTGCAGTGCATGTACATATGTACATAGATTTATTTTGTTATTTTTGCCGGTGCAGCTTATTGTCCAGTGGGCTCAAAAGTACAGAAAATATGGTACATAAATAGGAAAAATGATCTTCTTCTTTCGTCTTTTCCCTTCAGGAGTCGCCACAGCGAGTCAACTTTCTCCATCTAACCCTATTCTCTGGATCCTCCTCTCTCACACCAACTACCTTCATATCTTCTCTCGCTACGTCCATAAATCTTCTCTTTGGTCTTCCTCCAGACCTCCTGCCTGGCAGCTCCACCTTCAGCAACCTTCTACACAGATCTTCACCATGAACACTCCTTTGTTCATGTCCAAACCATCTCAATCATCACTTTGTCTCGGTCATACATGTCCTGCACCCCTGTGACAAATTTTTCTTTTCCTTTGGTCTTTTCCCTTCAGGGTCTTCACAGCAAATCCACGTTCTCCATCTCACCCTGTTCTCTGGATCCTCCTCTCTCACACCAACTACCTTCATATCTTCTCTCACGACGTCCATAGATCTTCTCTTTGGTCTTCCTCCAGACCTCTTGCCTGGCAGCTCCAATTCCAGCATCCGTCTACCAGTATATTCTCTATCCCTCCTCTGTCCATGACCCAACCATCTCCGTCTGGCTTCTCTGACCTTCTCTCCAAAACATCTAACATGTGCTGTTCCTCTGATAGACTCATTCCCGATCCTCTCCATCCTGGTCACTCCCAAAGAGAACCTCAACATCTTCATCTCTGCAACCTCTCGTTCTGCCTGCTGTCTTTTGGTCATTGGAACAGTTTCTAGTCCAAACATCTTCGCTGGTCTCACCACTGTCTTGTACACCTTTCCTTTTCTTCTGGCTGAAAGTCTTCTATCTCTTTGTACCCCTGACACATAAATAGGAAAAATGATGACAGAGAAAAATGCACAGTTGCTGGAAAAGTATCACATTGATACGATTGACTTTTAATCAAAAGTGAAGTAGAATGAGCACTAAAAGTTGGAAAGGGTCAAGTGTAGTGTTGCAGACTCAGCAGCAGAGGGCGTCCGTGACCCTGACGGCGAGTGTTTCCCTCCGCAGCCGAGCTGAAGATCACCACGGCTCCCAACAACATTCAGGTGTCCGAAGGAAACACCGCCCTGCTGCCCTGCGTGGTCTCCGGGGACGACGTCAATATCGGCTGGTCCAGGTAGATCTCGCTACTGGTTCTGGATTTCAGCTTTAAAAAACAAACATGAGATAGAAAGAAAATGGGCCCGGTCTAAGAGGTCAAATGTGCTGGTTTAAAAACGTCTTTCCGCTCCCGAAGTGTCGCTTTAAAGCGATGAAAGGATAGTGGTGAAATAATGCCAGCCAGTAGAGCGTGCAGCGTGCACAGCTTCTCCGTGCACGGACGTCTGCCTCGACCACGAGGATAAACATGAACGCGTTACATCCGAACGTCCTGTTTCCCGACCAACTCGGAACAAAACCGTTTTGTTATTCTATTCGCATCCGCCGACGATTTTAACCCCGGGTCTTCTTTTTTGTCTTTTTCGTTCTGGCGTTTCCCGCAGAAACGGCATTCCCGTGCGCCCGGACGGCCGCAACGTTCAGGTGTCGTCCGACGGCAGCCTGATCCTCAACAGCGTGACGCTGGCGGACGAAGGCACCTACACCTGCAACGCCTACACCGGCATCTACTCGGTGAGCGCCACTGCCGAGGTGAGGGTCACCAAGGACACGCAGCAAGGTGAGGACGGCTCTCTCACACACACACACACACACACACACACAGGCAGGAAATTGATGTGGTCACTTCCTCTGCAAAAATTGTTGAGTTTGCTAACAGAATGTAGAGGATTATAGTCTTGTTGATGTTATGATACCACCTGATACCACCGAGGAGCTCCACTGAACGCCACAGGAGGTCTTTCCTACCTGAGGCGAGCAGACTTTTTAATTCCTCTTCCTTCAGCCGCAGGGAATCTTCAAATCTTTGTAGTTAACAGTTAAGATAATTTGTATTTCATTGTATTTCTTATTCTTCCTCCTTTCTACTATTATCTATTACTGTTATATTTTTACTTGAAACTCTGGCACAACAGTTTCCTTCGGGATAAATAAAGTTGTTCTCGTCTCATCTCATGACCGACAGTTTGATTTACAGCTCATTGATGGGTTGGTTTTCTAATCCTGCGAGCTTGATTTTTTGTCGCCATGGTTACCGGAAGTCCGGCGTATTGTCTATTTGTCCACGTGTCTTGGACACACACAGGAATGGGGAAGACGTTTCTCACCGTCCCACAAAATAATAATGATAATAATAATCGAGTGCAAATTAGCATTAAAGTGCACCGTTACGTGAGACGGTAAACATTAACCCTCATATTATGTTAAGGGTCAAATTGACCCTTAACATAATATGAGGGTTAAACTATGGAGTGTTACACGCACGCGGATACACACTGATATTTGACGGTAGGAAAGAAGACAATCAGAGGGTTTTGTTTATTTTCAAAGTGTATATTCCGGTTGTGATTTTTTTACACATTTGTGGAGTGGAAGCTGCCCCAACCGTCCCGTTGTCCCCTTCTGCAGGCGTGGCCCTGCCGCCCGACTGCGTGGACCAACCCGAGTTGGCCAACTGCGAGCTGATCGTGTACGCCCGCCTCTGCTCCAACTCGTACTACTCCAGCTTCTGCTGCGCCAGCTGCACCCGACACCTGCAGAGGAACGACAGGCCGGGGCGGCTGAAATGGAAATGACGCGGGAGAAACAGTGGCTTCCGCCGCCGGAAGGACTCGGGCGGGCCGGAACACAAAGGCGGGACGTCAAACACTGAATTGTCACTTAAAATGATTATTTTTTTAAAAAGCGTGGAATGTTGACGGGGGTCACCACCCCTCCCCTCCCCCCCCGGTCCGATTTAAGTTATTCGCTCACTGGACTTCCGTGTTCTCTGTTTTTTAGAGAACCGGGACGATTGGCTCTGCTGTCACGACGACGCTCTTCTGTTTTTTTTTTTAAATGGTTTGTTTGGAAGAGCCTTCCTGTTGTTTATTTTGTGGCACGCCAGACCTCTTATTTGGTAACGATCTGACAAGAATAAAATAATATTTTGCTTAAAAAAAAAAAACAAACAACTGAGGATTTTTATGTTTTCATGTCCAGATTTTACCACAAGGTCAGAAACAAAGCGAGGGGTTGGACCTCCAAACTGGAAGATTCCAGTCCGTTTGATGCTTTATAAACACTTACCGTATTTTACTTGATTTTATTTCTGGCCGTCACCGTGAATTTGTGAATAATGACATCATAGAAGGTGTCAGATGTATATTTATACTTTATAATTACAATTTTATTATTTTAAATTTATTTTTGATGAGGCATGGTCTTTTATTTTTTTTTTAGACAGATTAAATTTAAGGCAAATGCAGAGTTCTTATGGTTTGAAAATATTTTTGTTACACTGAGTAAATAAAAAAATGTGGGTTTTTATGGGAAACAGACGTGGCAGTATATCTTCTTCTTCTTTTTCTTCTTCTGCTTTCGGCTTTTCCCTTCAGCGGATCAACTTTCTCCATCTAACCTTATTCTCCATATCTTCCTCCTCCTCACGACGTCCATCAATCTTCCAGTATATGGATGTTCTTTATTTGAGAAGTCGTCCTTGTGCACCTTATACCGCCACTCAACTGCATTTCACTGGTGATTTTCTTGATGGCAGCTTTTCAAAGTGGAGATTTTGGATGAAACCTCACATTGGAAGATTGTTCTTTGACTCATCGCTGTTTTACAACAAAACAAAACATAAAACTCATAAATAATGACAAGTGAAACCGTACTTTCGCTGTAAATCTACTGAAAGTATGTAAGATTAGCTCAGTACTGATAAACAACCGCATTCCTATTTTTTCAGTTGTAAAAACACATTAAGAATAAGAATAACAACAACTTTATTTATTCCGAAGGAAATTGTTGTGCCAGAGTTTCAAGTAAAACATAACAGTAATAGATAATAGAAGGAAGGAGGGAGAATAAGAAATACAAATAAAAATATAAAGTGTCAAAGTCAAGGCAATAAAGTGTTTTAAGGTCTTAAAAGGTATTTCAGTACAAATGAATAAAGTATGCACGTTTACTTTTAATACATTTTACTTCCTTTCTCAGCTGACCTTTAACATTTTCTGCCTCAATGCTTTTTGATTTCAGCCAAAGAATAAGAAATGTAATCGAGTAAACGTGCATCAAATGACGTTACATATAAATATATTAGATTGTTTTATTACAATTCATAAAATATCAGAGCTGACAGACAAAAATATCTTGCATATCTTGTTTTTTTACAATTTATAAAAAAACTTTCACTCCAAGTAATAATTGAATAATTGAGGTAATTGAATAAAAGGGCCCGGAGTCTATTTTTTAACTCAGCAAGTTAAGATTCAAGAAGTGATATTTATCATAAAAACAAAAAATCTGATCATATTTATGTATTCCGTCTTGCTGCAATAAAAACTGTTAACCATAACTTTTAAATATCAGAGCTGACAGACAAAAATGTCTTGCATATCTTGTTTTTTCACAATTTATAAAAAAACGTTCACTCTATTTAATATAGAAAAACAGCAACAACTGAACTTTAGATTTTGTTGTTTATTTTATTTTATTTTTTTTACCACGGAAAGGAAGAAAATCTACAAGCCCCGAGCTGTGGAGTGTAAAGTATAAATTATATCTCTTGACGCCCCAGGTGTGTGTGTGTGTGTGTGTGTGTGTGTGTGAAACTTCGGTTGACACAGAAATAGCGTCTGGCAGGTGCACGGCGGCGCAGATGCAGCTTGCAGGCCGGAAGTGGAAACTTCTGCTCGGCGTGCGTGTTTGCAACCGCATCCTCCGCCGCCTCTGCAGACCCGGCGTGACCTTCGCCTTTGCAAAACTCTGCGTTTGTGCTTCCAACCACCAAGTCTTTACAAATAACTAATGAAGGGGGTTCAAAGCGTCTGGAAAAACAAAACATTTTGTAAAATAAACTGTCATTTCCTAGAATTGTTTTCAAATCTATCCCTTGTTTTCCACAACCCAGCTGCAAGCGCTGAATAATAGGTTTTTATACAGAATAGAAAATAATATATGTTTTATATTATATTATCTAAACGTCCAGGCAGTTATTGAAGCCAAAAAGATTGTGAAAGAAAAGAGGTCTGGGGCTGGTCATCATAGGGGAAGTAAGAATTTCATCAAATATAAAATAACTAATATAAAAATGCAATGAATGACCCACGTAATTGAATAAATATATTTTTTAACCCAGCAAGTTAAGATTCAAGAAGTGATATTTATCATAAAAACAAAAAATCTGATCATCTTTATGTATTCCGTCTTGCTGCAATAAAAAATGTTAACCATAACTTTTAAATGTCAGAGCTGACAGACAAAAATATCTTGCATATGAGAAAAAAAACAATGTGTGTGTGTGTGTGTGTGTGTGTGAGTGTGTTATCAAAGTGAACCTGTGTGCTTTTTCAGCCTAAAACCACAATTTACATTTATTTTTATACACGTTATATATATTTGTACGTTAATCTAGTGTGTATTTGTGTGTATTTACAGTATATATATATATATATATATATATATATATATATATCATCTTAAAAAATAAGAGTAAGTATCTTTTTATTGGATATTTATCATTGTGGTGACGTTTCGCAGAAGATGATTAGCAAATGGATTTACTGGAAATAAAAATAAAATAGAAATAAAGTAGAAAGATTTTTTTTTTCAGGATCAAATGACTTGTTTGCTGTTTTAATATTTTAGGAGGTATATTTTTTTTGAACATTTTTTATCACAAAAGAAATACGTGTGCCGCATAAGAATAAGAAAATTGAGATAGCAAGAGGGCAACTTTATATTTGTAAATCATTTATACAACTATGGATTTTTGAAACATCAAGTATTTAAATGTGTTGGAAGTAGAAATGTATCTTTTGTTCCCCCATTTAATTTGTTTACTTGTTTAAGAAGGGAAAGTATTTCTTCCTGATATCTGGATTAAAGTGATTTGGTTTTAATTGAATGAGAAAATTAGTTAATTGGTAAATAAACATGCAAATGAATAAATTCCTAAATAAAGGAAATATATAAAATACATAAATCCCCGTCAGCTTTTCAGAAAAGCAACATTTCCTCAGAACGCGTTAATTCATTGTGAATTTATTTCTATATATGTATAGAATTTGCCTGCTGTGCATTTTGTAAATGTGACATTTGTTGGAAAGAGGAGTGGAAGTGCAGGATTGTATCTCATCACCCCAAATCCTTTTATTGACCAAACTGGAGCAAAACAAAGGGAAACAAAAGGGAAAATGTTGTTTATCGTTTATTACGCTGTCATAAATACTTCATAAAAAGAGTCACACTTTTCAGACGTTCACGTCTCAGCCATTCATTCGTTAAAAAACAAACTTTCACGTCACTTATTCCTCCGTGGGTTAAGTGAGGTTTTTATGCAAAGCTCAGCTTCTTCTTTGTAGGACTTTCAAGGATCTTCTCCAGGGTCGCAGATATTTTTCTGCTCAGCTGTTTTCTTGCTCCAAATGTAGCTGCTTTGACAATTCCAACCATGTTTTGCAAATGTCCCAAAATGTTTGTTTGTTGCGGGTTTTTATTTTAGTGAACATTTATTTCGAAATGGTCAAATAATGTCCGAAATATCCCAAACCAAAGGTTGTTTTCTGTCCTCTGGCACAAGACGGTTGAGACCTTGAAAGTCTCAGTCGTCCTATTTTCCTGCCGAACCCTGAAGGCGACACAGACGAGAACTCATGTCAGACAATCGATCGACCGTCAATAAACAATCGATCGGTCAAGCACACGGAACTGCCAAAAGAAAAATGCTTTTTAATGTTGTTTGGCAACAATTATTTATTCATTTTCTCTTGATTTGGTAATAAAGATTCAGCGGAGAGATTTTTCAACAAAAGAAAAGTAATGAAACTCTAAAAAGGGAAAGAGACTCTTAGTGTTTATTCCTGGAATCGGATACTTGTGATCTGTCATCGACACGTCGCACATCTTATTAACGAGATATAAATGTCTCATTAACAAAGAAAAACTATATTCATTGATGAATAAGTTAATGGGAAGTTAAAAAATGCTAAATATGAAAGGAAATGGGACGGACAAAATGGATTTGGAATAGAATTGGAAACATCCGGCATCTTCTTCTCTCTGCTCGTCGATGACCCTTCAATTTTTCACATTTCTTTTTCCATTTTGTCGGTCGCAGTCTGAGGAACAAACCTTGAACCTCCAGACCAGGAAGGAGACAAAGATCCCGTAGAGGCAGCTCTTGAAGATGAGAACCACGTAGGAGAGTTTGGCGCTTTGGGTGACCTTCAGGTATTTCTCTGCCGGGGGGGGGGGGGGCGGGTCATGTGATCAAGGGGGGAAGTGAAATACAAATGAAATGGAAATGAAATACACAAAGCACTGATTCAAAGTAAAATGGATTGAAATGAACTCTAATAAAATTAAATGCTTATACTGCATATAAAAACATGAGATGACATAAGATTAAACATGACTATGAATGGAAATAATGTACACAAAAATGAGATAAAGTATAACAGATATAATCCTCAATATGTCATAAAAAATTTGAAAAAAAGTCAAATCGCGTAAACAATACAATGCAATTAAAATTAATAGAAAGCATTAATTACAAAAAGGTTAAAAAAAAGTTTAAAAAATCCTGCATTTTAAAAACAATGAAATAAAATGCTTGCTATTGATTAAAATGAAATGAAATGAAAAAGATCTAATCAAATGTGATAAAGTCAATCAAATTGAACTTACACGTGGCTATAATTAGAATACAATTTCAATTAAAAGAAGAAAAATGACATTGAATTTAGAAAAAGTGAAATGGTTTGGATATTTACCTCTGGTTATGACTTGTTCCTCAGCTGTGGGGGAAAGAGAGGCGCCGGCGTGAATGGCGTGCGACGGTAGCGGATCGTGGACGGCGGCGAGCGACTCACCTTCGACCCCCATGATGTCGGAGGAGACGTTCTTGTAGTTTTTACCGTCGAAGAACCTGACGGTGCAGCGGAAGCGGCGGCTTTCGTCGAACCAAACCCGGGCGGGAACCTGCAGGCGGCTGCTCAGCCGGTAGAACTTTCCGTCGCTCTTGGCCTCCCGGTCCGTGGTGACGCGCAAACTGCCCAAACCGGCCAGACCGCTCTGGCCCTCCGGGACGGGTCTGCTCTCCGAGACAGAAAACACCCAGAAGAACCTCTTCAGTTTTACTTCTCCTGATGTGGTCTCCCGGCCTTTCAACCGTCTCCGCACTTGCGATTGGATTCAGAATCATCGCTTCGTGTCGCCGGAGCCGTAAATTGAGACTCGCCTGGGCACGGCCTCGGGGACCTCCTCGCCGTCCACGGCCCAGGAGGCGGTGACGTGATCCGGGTAGAAGTTTTCTGCCAGGCACACCAGCGTCTTGGTTTCCTCCTCCCTGTCGTGCCCTTGGAAACACTCCAGCTTGGACGGCGGCAGCAGCGTCACGTCGGGGGGCTTCGGCTCGCGGTCCGTCTCTGCCGCGTCAAAAATGGCATTTATTTATTCATGAAATCATTGATCTCGCTCGCCGTTTAAGTTGAGCAAATCCAAAGGAACGAGACGGGAAAAGAGAAAACGCCTTTTTTTGGGTTCATTGACACAAAGCAAACTGATATTTTCATTGTCATGTAGAGGCAAACGTAAAAATATATTGTTTTTCGCCCAAGGACACTTTGACATGAGCAGCCGCTAGATAACGCAGATTAAATATTATAATAACATATTAACATTTTTCCGTCAAGCACCGGACTTTTGAATATTAACAGTTTTTTTTCTCGCAGGAAATGTCGATTTTCCCGCACGTCCCGAAACACTCATTCGCAGCTTGTGTTGCCATAGAGATAGATATACCATTTTACAGAAACGCACACACACACACACACACACAACATTGCTAATCTGAAGAGAAACCTGGAGGATCAAATCTGAGATGCTGGTTTTATTGCGAGCACGTAGTTCTTTGCACAGAAACTAGCGCATTTAAATCTACTTCCTGCTACATCTTTTCTTTTCGATAACATTCCATCCCAATTCAAAGTTGATTTATCGAACCCAGTTCGCATTCGGAGGTCGGAAAGTCAAACGTTCAGCGATTCCGCCGAATCCGCTGCCGTAGGTTTTCTTACCTAAAGTGAGTTTGCTGCTGCAGTGCGGAGACTCGCTGGCCCGACTAAAAAAATCACCTCCTGATTGTTTTTCTTGCGTCCCTTTGTTTTTTTTTCTGTATCTAAGTCCGTAATCCTCCAGGTTTTTTTGTTATCCATTATTACAAAGTCCAAATAAACCATGAGAAAGCCAAACCCGAAGCCTCTTCCTGCAAATTACAAACACATTCATTGCATTTCTTTTACCTAAAACGGTGAGCTTGGTTCCTCGGCCGAAGTGAGGCGGGTAGGAGTCACAGCGTCCCAGGCTCGTCCTCAAAAACCAAAACCCCGCCGGCCTTCGCTTTTCGCTCTCATTTCTTTCTCCCCTCTGACTTTCTACGCTGATCCTCCACCTCTACGACTTCTCAAAGGTTCATCCGGTCCCTTATTATTATTTTTTCCCCCTCTAGTTGTAACCGTCTCTTCATCCAGGTGTTAAAACACCCCGAACTGCGTCTCGATGTCACCGGGACAGTTTGCTTCTAGCGGAGGCGACGCTGTTAAAATTCACTTGACTTTTCTTTTTCTAAAAAGCTGAATTTTTCAAGAGTGTGTCCTTCAAACGGAGGTCTGGGTTACCGAGCAGTAACAGTGAGCCTCACGGTGCAATATTCCCAAGGGGACCCTGGAAGCCCCCTAACTTGCTACGTACTCACCCAGAACGGTCAGCTTGGTCCCTTTCCCGAAATATGCGCGTCTGGTATTGACACAGCGTAGAAGGACTGAGCTGAAAACTGCAGCCGGAGCAACCTTAGGATGCTTTCTCTTTCATTTTTATTTTCATTTTAAGCCGATCTAAACCCGGATTGAAGCGAGGAAACGTCCGATAATCCCCCGAAACCTAGAATGAAGTTGGATATTTACCCAGAACCGTCAGTCTGGTTCCTGGTCCAAAGTAGGCTCGCTCGTAGTTCACAGTGTTTCCCTTCAGCTCAAGACTTGTATGACTTCAGCTTGTCCCAATTCCCCCCCGAGCGCCTCCACCTTCACGTCGCCACCCGTAAAACTGTTTTTCTGGCTCAGACTCACCCAGAACCGTCAGTCTGGTTCCTCGTCCAAAGTGGGCAGGTTGACCGTCACGGTGCTTCTCATTCGCTCAATAGTATTTTAGGCTTTTCGGCTTATTTTTGTATCTTTCTCAGATTTTTCTCCCCCTACAAAAAGGTGCAAGGATTCAGAATAGTTTCTTTGGCTCTCAGACTCACCCAGAACCGTGAGTCTGGTTCCTGGTCCGAAGTAGGCCCGCGCATTGTTATTCACAGTGTTTCCCTTCGGCTCAAGACTCGGACCACTTCAACTCGTCCCCGAATCCCCTCCGAGCGCCTCCATCTTCACGCCACAACCCGTAAAACTGTTATTTTCTGGATCAAACTCACCCAGAACCGTGAGTCTGGTTCCTGGTCCAAAGTAGGCTCGAGATCCGGTGTCACACTGGACGACTCCGACGGCAAGAACTCACAAACCTTGGAGTTGGAAGGTGGAAGCGGGAGGCGGGAAAAATGTCGAGTTGTCGGTTCCGTCGGCACCGGGACCGGAACCAGAACCCGCGGTTTTAAAAAACCCATCGGCTGCCATAGGTGACGCTCTTCACACGTTGGAGCCACGTCCTCCTCGCCGTCTGAGGCGGCGAGAAGGACGTGGAGGACGAGGAGGAGGTTTTTGTACGGCGTCTCCATTGGGTTGTATCACCGTGCCCCCCTGTCCCCACCGTGAAAACACTTCACACAAAAACCTGCAGCTTGTCTGCTGCGCCTCCCCCCGCCTGCCACGCCATATCTCAGCCTCCATCTGTGTGTGTGTGTGTGTGTGTGTGTGTGTGTGTGTGTGTGTGTGTGTGTGTGTGTGCTCTCAACGGTCTGACTGATGAATGCTATTTCTGTGACGGGTGAGAAAAGAAACAGGAAGGAGAGTGTGTGTGCTGTGTTTGTTTTTAGCTGGAGGGCAGGGGGGTGGGAGTGACGGTGTGTGTGTGTGTGTGTGTGTGTGTGTGTGTGTGTGTGTGTGTGTGTGTGAGTGTGTGTGAGGGTCACACCTCTTGACTCCGCCTGAGAATCTACAACTGAAATTCAAGAAAAGGATATATACATATATATATATATATATATAGGGGTGTGTGTATGTGTGTGTGTGTGTGTGTGTGTGTGTGTGTGTGTGTGTGTGTGTGAGTGTGTGTGTGTGTGTGTGTGTGTGTGTGTGTGTGTGTGTGTGTGTGTGTATGTGAGGGTCACACCTCTTGACTCCACCTGAGAATCTACAATTGAAATTCAAGAAAATGATATATACATTATATTTATATATAAATACATATATATATATATAAAACATGTATATTTTATGTTATATATGATATATCATCACCCTCTTAAAATAATCACCTAAGTCATTTTTTTACAAACATATTTTTTTTTCCTGAATCATCTCCTCACGATGCTGAGCACCTCTGGCAATATTACCTCCATCCTCCGTTAAACAGATTGTGCCTTTTTACCCCTTTGGTTTGAAATTGCCAAGAAGAGTGTGTCAAGAGTGTGTCAAGAGTGTGTAAAGAGTGTGTAAAGAGTGTGTCAAGAGTGTGTCAAGAGTGTGTCAAGAGTGTGTCAAATGGTTCAGTTTTTTGTATTTCACGAAAAATTGACTTAGGTGATTATTGTAAGAGGGTGAGGATATATATATAAACATATAAGACATTCACACACACACATCATATAGACATGAACATTTTGCATTATTGTATTTATACGGGAAGTTCCTGGTAAGTAAGTAAGTGTGTTATAATTAAGCAGCATAATAGTCGTGATCATTCAGAGATGAAGATGCTGAGGTTCTCCTTGGGAGAGACCAGGATGGAGAGGAGCAGGAACGAGTCCATCAGAGGGACGACACGGGTTTTGGAGATCAAGCCAGACTGAGATGGTCGGGTCATGGATAGAGGAGGGAGAGACAATATATTGGTAGAAGGATGCTGGAACTGGAGGTCTAGAAGAAGAACAAGGAGAAGATGGATGGACGTCGTGAGAGAAGATATGAAGATAGCTGGTGGGAGAGAGGAGGATCCAGAGAAGAGGGTGAGATGGAGAAGATTGATTCACTGTGGAGATCCTGAAGGGAAAAGACCAAAGGAGAAGAAGACTCATTAGGACTTCTTCTTCTTCTTTTTCTTCTTCTTATTCTTCTTCTTCTTCTTCTTCTTCTTCTTCTTCTTCCTCTTGTTCTTCGTCTTTGTCTTCTACTTCTTTGTCTTCTTCTTCTTCATCATCTTCTTCTTATTATTATTATTATTATTATTTGTCTAATGAATAAAAACTATATTCCCCTTTTCATTCTTAAGTATTAGTGCCAGTATCATCATGAAGACAAAGATTCAGGCTCCGCCCCTTTTTTCCCCAAGCTGAGAGGCCAGAGGCTGCTTTTCATTTACTTTTTAATGAAGTCTGTTTATAAATGATATTCATTTGAATGTCATTTCCAATGTGGCCTGTAGAAGTCAGTGTTTGACCGCACCCGGTCTGAGTTCTCAGACGTTGGCAGTGGGTGATCCATGTGAAAGTGTCGGGTGATTTGTAGAAATTGTGGTCTTCTGGGCGGTACTGTTTGGCGTCTGAGTTCACGTCCTCCAGCAGAGGCTCAGGACCTCGAGGCGTCTCGGCAGCAGCCGCTCTGCTCACACCGTTGCGCTCTTCTGGACAGAGATCTCCGTTGTTTTTACAGGAAGCTGCTGAATCACTACTTGGACCTCTTTTGCCTTTGCGCACCAACTCCTCTCTGAGACCGTGTTCTGTTTCCAGGTTCTTGTGCGATTCTTCACGAGGTCGCTTTCACTCGGGATCACGACGCTCGCCACTCGGTACAGATGTTCCTGCATACCACGCTTGCCACCTGGATTTGTCGCTCCACGTACGCCTTTCCTGCGAGGTCATACATGTCACTGCGATGTGGGCATCTTTGCACAAGCTCCTGTCTGGCGCGGTAAACCTCCAATGATCTCCTGTTCAAAGCTTGTTCCTGTGCGATCATCGACCCCTCTGACTTTCAGTCCGGCTGTTCCGGCCACCGGTATGCTTTCAAAGTGTTTTCCACTCCTTCAAGCTTTGGATTTTACTCACCATGCAGGGCCTTGTAGCTCCACGGTAGACCTTCTGGCTCCTCCCTACTAGGCCTCTGCTACTTGAGGCATCCGTTCAGCAGGTCATCCCAGGGGGCATCTTCTTAATGTTTGCTCTTTCTTCCTGGATAGCCTCTCCGATTCTGCTTGTCCACGGCCTCCTGTTTTGGCATTGTGCTTAGCCTTAGGATGCTGGTGATGAATCCCTCCATTTCCTTGTCTTGATATCAGTAGCTTCCATTTTTTCCAGTGCCGAGGACATTACAGCAGCGGTGAATCTGAAGACGCCGGGATCTTGTTGCTGCCGTTTAGCTGACTTGAAGATCCAGCTCGCCCGCTGAAGGAGGCAGGTGCAAACTACGGCCCGCGGGCCATATTCAGTCCGCCGGGGTTTTCCATCCGTGTTGAGACGCATTTTGTAATAATGGTGCATTTTATAATAAACGTTCAAAATGTAATAACTTTTTCATTTCATTTTGTAATAAACTGCCCCAACGCAAGTTGCAAGTGCATTTTGTAATAATCTTCTCAAAATGTAATAACTTATTACATAATGCGGCTTTATTCCAAAATGAAATGAAAACGTTATTACATTTTGGACGTTTATTACAAAATGCACTGTTATTACAAAATGCGTCTCCCGCCGAACTTCAAACTTTATTATAATTAAACCAATTCATTTCACCTTTCCCCTGAAATACCTGCGTTCTCCCAATAGATGGCACACTGCACACACACACACACACCTTTGTCGGCTTGCGGCGTCGAATGAGCAAATCAAGGAAAAGAATAGTGAACAGTGAGCGGCGGGTGTTGAACAAGGATTGAACCACAACCTATTATTTGAACCACAACTGCGCCTGAAATGCCCAGAAACTGATACGGTTCTTAAAGAATACAACATCAGCCGTCACGTACATAGCACAAGCATGCTAGCTGTTCGGTGCAAGAACGGGCGGCCACGGCTCAGAGGTTGACGGCTAATTCACAGACTCAGCAAAAGTGTTTTCGACGACAAACCGCGATTCAAGAGTCGAGTACCGAGGAGATTTTTCTGGAGACGTTCAAATTAGCGACGTACCATGTTTCCAAACCTCCGGAGGGCATATAAGATGGCGATGCTGTTCGGCTACATATGTGAGCAGACGTTCAGCGTCAAGAACACCTGGGATCCGTCCTGAGAACTGCCTCGACAAAACTAACTCCAGACTCCGATGCGCAGGTGGAAAAGGGAGGTCGACGCCACGGTTTCCACTGAACGTGAGTTCCTCAACTGTGTTATGAAATCAACGTGTTAGGAAAACAATTTGTACAATGAGCTTTGCGTGTTTGTGTTGACTCCCCCAGGCTTCCTTGCCGTCATGACCATCTGCCACGTGGCCTTCAGACACTTGATCTTCTTGTGTCTTCCGCACACTGTCCGTCCACACGTTTCCAATTTGAATTACATTTTTTCTTTGAAATAAGTCGGAGCCTTTAAGACTTGAAAAATCATAAATAAAAATAGAAACTACAACAATACAATGAAAATGATAATAGACAATAAACAAATGGGGGCTTGTTTGTCCCTCACAACCTGAGCACCTGGTCAGCAGCAGCTTCTGCTGGTTACCAGATGTAGCTTGCAGGAGAACCTGATGGATTCACTGAAAATGAGTGTCATGACCAATAGACGATCTTTTTCAAGCTGGATGTGAACCAAAATTTGAAAATGTTGACAGAGCAGGTGTCTGGCTAGTGTTACTGCTACTATGTAGACCTCTGGCCTTCTTCACCTGTCGTGAGGACGATGAGGCGTTCGTATTCAGCTTTTAACATGCTATTGATACATGAAGGAACAAGTCCTCGTATGCTCTGGACAAGACCTGCACTCCCAGAGAGGTTGCCTGAGCTCAGCTACATGGAGGTGTCCTATGGAGGGTGAAGCCTCTTGTTCATCCAAGACTTGCAAAGAGGACCAGGTAACCTGAAACTGGCAAACGGCTCGACCTCATCAGGTTCTAGAAAGTCCTCGAGGAACTTCATTGAAGCTGGTGGGCAAACGTGGCTACTTGTTGACTTGACCAGTGACCAAGTTGTCATGCGGGTGTTCTGTGTTGCCAACCAACTGGGGCCAGTTACCATGTGTGACTTTTTTATTTCAAGCCAGATTATTTTGAGCAGCAACAAAGCTACACAGTTTCTCTTCATAGTCGTAACTTTGCACCTTTGTTTCCAAACTTTCATAATAAGCTCTCCAAGCTGATATACCAGCTGAGTTCAGAAGGTCAACAAGTGCTCTGGGACCCCCTGAAGTCGCACCAGTAGCTGCCATTTGTGGCCGGCGGACAGACTGTGAGTTGACTGAACCCCGAGCAGCAGGTGTCTTGGTCTTGGATATGGAGGGTGTTTTTGTTCAGTGCTGATATTGAACCACATCACTGTGTGCTTGCGGCGCAGTAATACACAGCCGAGTGTGTCGACTCTGCTGCAGGGATGATCAGGGACCCCTTCAGGTTGGTCTCATACTTCAGTTGGAATTGATTTTCAAAGCTTTTCTCCAGGGTTTCAGTGTTTGACCCGTAAATGTAACCGATCAGGTCCATGGAGCCATTGTTCTGGTTACGTTGGTACCACAACATCCGGGGAAGGTCGGTGTCGTCGTGGCTGCAATCTATCCTGAGCTCCTTGGTTCCCTCCTTCACTATCAGATCAGGAAGCTGTTGAAAGGTGACGGCATCCACTCCGACTGTGAAGAGATGATTGGAGTTGGAAATAAAGACTCCAGGAGGCCAATACAGTCACCATCCGTGAGCCGGGCTTACTTTTATGGAGAAAGAAGAAAAATCCAAGCGTGTAGAAAGGTGGCAGCATCCTGGAGAGAAATCAAACTGCGAGCCGTTGTTGGACGAAAGCTTTCTTTCTGAATGCTTGTCAAGCCTTGTGTGTCTTTGTCATGGCTCTGCTCCGCCCCTCGCCTCCAATCCACCTTCATCTTCTGCTGATCTTCTTCTTCCTCATTCTGGCAAACACTCCCATTTTCTGCTCAGAATTTCCGTTTCATTTCTTGTGTTTGTGTTTTCATGTGTCAAGTGGAACTGATCAAGCACAGATGTAAGAGTGCTTTTTATCAGTATGTCTATTAAAAAGGACATTCTAGATCTTGAAGCCATAATATTTTTGAATTGTTAGAATATTCACTTTGTAGGATTCATTAGTTTCCTTGAAAAAGAAAAAAAAAAGAAAAACCCTCGATCCAAGGTTCGTAAGCATTTGAAATGTTTGGGACAAGTTTCTGGTTAGCTCCTCACACAGGTGTAAGAAAGTTGGTTCAGACTTTTTTTGATAACCTCTTTGAAATCCAACCCACTGGTGATAAAAAATCACTTGGGTTTTTGTGAAGTTCAAAAGGGCTTTTGCATCTGTGTTCTTCTCCGACCCAAACCCAGGACGCAGAGCTACTTGGGCTCCCTGGAGTCTCTAAATGAGAAAACAAAGGCCAAAGCACTTGGTGACCAAGTTTCCCTTTTGTGGAACTATCTTCCAGACCCAATCAGGAACTGTCCTGTCTCCGTTCCTCTTCACCCTCTTCACCTCCGACGTCTGTTACAGCTCCGGTTTTGCCTCCAGAAGTTCTCCGATGACTCTTCCATCGTCGGATTCATCAACGATGACGAGGAGGAGGGAGCGCAGAGGTCTGATAGTAAGTTCTGTGGAGTGGAGCAACCAGACCCACCTCCTACTCAACATCTCCAAGACCAAGGAAGTGGTTGTGGACTTCATGATGAATCGGAGGAGACAGGTACCGATCACCATCCAGGGTGAAGAGGTGGAGATAGTGGACTCCTACAAGTACCCTGGGGTCCACATTAACAATAAATTGGACTGGTCAAATGACACTGATGCTCTCTACAGGAAGGGTCAGAGCAGGAGGTTCTTCTTGAGGAGACTGAGGTGCTTTGGCATCTGTAGCTCCTCAAGACCTTCTAGCAGTCGATGGTAGCCAGCGCACTCTTCTTGATTATAGTGTACTGGTGGGATGGTGCCAGGACCACTGAGGTCCAAAGACTCAACAAGATAATGACGTAAGCCTGCTTGGTGGAAGGGCTGAACCTGGACCGTCTTCAACAGGTGGCAATGTGGAGGATGAGGGACAAAGCAGGAGCTATCCTGGACAATCCTTCCCCCCTGCACCACCAGCTGTGGCCGATGGGCGGCTTCTTCGGACGATGGTTCATCAGAACTCTACGGTTCAGACGCTCCTTTGTGTCCATGGACATCAGAAAGTACAACAAGTTACAACTCTGACCGGCTTGAGATGCATCTGTGCTTCTTCCACAACCTCACTCCTTCACCCATTCACTCCATCACCCATTCACTCCTTCACCCATTCACTCCATCACCCATTCACTCCTTCACCCATTCACTCCTTCACCCATACATGTCATGCCGTAGGTCTGCTGTCTATCTTATCCTTGTTGGTCCCAGCCTGCACACTTCCTGCCCATGTCAGTTTATTTCATTCATTGCTATTGTCACTTTATTTACATTGTCGCTTAGTTCTACTTGTATGTTTTTCACCCCACTGTTCCTTGATGTTGTCCATTATTATCCCTGATGATGTTGTTGTTCTTTTCCCTTATTCGTGGATGTCTTGCTATCTTTTGTTTTCTAACTGTCTCTCCATTTATATTCGTATTTTATTTATTTTTATTTCTGGCCTAACTGTTAAATTGCTGTAGCAAAGGAATTTCCCACATGGGGATCAAGAAAGTTCATCTTATCTGGATGTATCCTCCTGAGGATGGAGAGTATGTTTGTTAAAGGTCTATGTTCTGTTGAAACTACATTTGTGAGTTCATTGTAAGCCACATGTTTCCTTCTGTTAAATATCACCACGGACTGAGATCAGAAGGTCAACAAGTGCTCTGGGACCCCCTGAAGTCGCTCCAGTAGCTGCCATTTGTGGCCGGTGGACAGACTGTGAGTTGACTGAACCCCGAGCAGCAGGTGTCTTGGTCTTGGATATGGAGGGTGTTTTTGTTCAGTGCTGATATTGAACCACATCACTGTGTGCTTGCGGCGCAGTAATACACAGCCGAGTGTGTCGACTCTGCTGCAGGGATGATCAGGGACCCCTTCAGGTTGGTCTCAGCCTCCAGCCTGAATTGTTTTTTAAACCCGTCCTCCAGGGTCTGACTGTTTGAACCGTACATGTAACCGATCAGGTCCATGGAGCCGTTGTTCTGGTTACATTGGTACCACAACATCCGGGGAAGGTCGGTGTCGTCGTGGCTGCAATCTATCCTGAGCTCCTTGGTTCCCTCCTTCACTATCAGATCAGGAAGCTGTTGAAAGGTGACGGCATCCACTCTGACTGTGAAGAGATGATTGGAGTTGGAAATAAAGACTCCAGGAGGCCAATACAGTCACCATCCGTGAGCCGGGCTTACTTTTATGGAGAAAGAAGAAAAATCCAAGCGTGTAGAAAGGTGGCAGCATCCTGGAGAGAAATCAAACTGCGAGCCGTTGTTGGACGAAAGCTTTCTTTCTGAATGCTTGTCAAGCCTTGTGTGTCTTTGTCATGGCTCTGCTCCGCCCCTCGCCTCCAATCCACCTTCATCTTCTGCTGATCTTCTTCCTCATTCTGGCAAACACTCCCATTTTCTGCTCAGAATTTCCGTTTCATTTCTTGTGTTTGTGTTTTCATGTGTCAAGTGGAAATGATCAAGCACAGATGTAAGAGTGCTTTTTATCAGTATGTCTATTAAAAAGGACATTCTAGATCTTGAAGCCATAATATTTTTGAATTGTTAGAATATTCACTTTGTAGGATTCATTAGTTTCCTTGAAAAAGAAAAAAAAAAGAAAAACCCTCGATCCAAGGTTCGTAAGCATTTGAAATGTTTGGGACAAGTTTCTGGTTAGCTCCTCATACAGGTGTAAGAAAGTTGGTTCATACTTTTTTTGATAACTTCTTTGAAATCCAACCCACTGGTGATAAAAAATCACTTGGGTTTTTGTGAAATTCAAAAGGGCTTTTGCATCTGTGTTCTTCTCCGACCCAAACCCAGGACGCAGAGCTACTTGGGCTCCCTGGAGTCTCTAAATGAGAAAACAAAGGCCAAAGCACTTGGTGACCAAGTTTCCCTTTTGTGGAACTATCTTCCAGACCCAATCAGGAACTGTCCTGTCTCCGTTCCTCTTCACCCTCTTCACCTCCGACGTCTGGTACAGCTCCGGTTCCTGCCACCTCCAGAAGTTCTCCGATGACTCTTCCATCGTTGGATGCATCAACAATGACGAGGAGGAGGGAGCGCAGAGGTCTGATAGTAAGTTCTGTGGAGGGGAGCAACCGGAACCACCTCCTACTCAACATCTCCAAGACCAAGGAGGTGGTTGTGGACTTCATGATGAATCGGAGGAGACAGATACCGATCACCATCCAGGGTGAAGAGCTGGAGATAGTGGACTCCTACAAGTACCTTGGGGTCCACATTAACAATAAATCAGACTGGTCAAATGACACTGATGCTCTCTACAGGAAGAGTCAGAGCAGGAGGTTCTTCCTGAGGAGTCTGAGGTGCTTTGGCGTCTGTAGCTCCTCAAGACCTTCTAGCTGTCGATGGTAGCCACTGCACTCTTCTTGATTATAGTGTACTGGTGGGACGGTGCCAGGACCACTGAGGTCCAAAGACTCAACAAGATAATGAGGTAAGCCTGCTTGGTGGAAGGGCTAAACCTGGACCGTCTTCAACAGGTGGCAATGTGGAGGATGAAAGACAAAGCAGGAGCTATCCTGGACAATCCTTCCCCCCTGCACCACCAGCTGTGGCCGATGGGCGGCTTCTTCAGACGATGGTTCATCAGAACTCAACGGTTCAGAGGCTCCTTTGTGTCCATGGACATCAGAAAGTACAACAAGACACAACTCTGACCAGCTTGGGGTGCATCTGTGCTGCTTCCACAACCTCACTCCTTCACCCATTCACTCCATCACCCATTCACTCCTTCACCCATTCACTCCATCACCCATTCACTCCTTCACCCATTCACTCCATCACCCATTCACTCCTTCACCCATACATGTCATGCCGTAGGTCTGCTGTCTATCTTATCCTTGTTGGTCCCAGCCTGCACACTTCCTGCCCATGTCAGTTTATTTCATTCATTGCTATTGTCACTTTATTTACATTGTCGCTTAGTTCTACTTGTATATTTTTCACCCCACTGTTCCTTGATGTTGTCCATTATTATCCCTGATGATGTTGTTGTTCTTTTCCCTTATTCGTGGATGTCTTGCTATCTTTTGTCTTCTAACTGTCTCTGCATTTATATTCGTATTTTATTTATTTTAATTTCTGGCATAACTGTTAAATTGCTGTGGCAAAAGAATTTCCCACATGGGGATCAAGAAAGTTCGTCTTATCTGGATGTATCCTCCTGAGGATGGAGAGTATGTTTGTTAAAGGTCTATGTTCTGTTGAAACTACATTTGTGAGTTCATTGTAAGCCACATGTTTCCTTCTGTTAAATATCACCATGGACTGAGATCAGAAGGTCAACAAGTGCTCTGGGACCCCCTGAAGTCGCTCCAGTAGCTGCCATTTGTGGCCGGTGGACAGACTGTGAGTTGACTGAACCCCGAGCAGCAGGTGTCTTGGTCTTGGATATGGAGGGTGTTTTTGTTCAGTGCTGATATTGAACCACATCACTGTGTGCTTGCGGCGCAGTAATACACAGCCGAGTGTGTCGACTCTGCTGCAGGGATGATCAGGGACCCCTTCAGGTTGGTCTCAGCCTCCAGCCTGAATTGTTTTTTAAACCCGTCCTCCAGGGTCTGACTGTTTGAACCGTACATGTAACCGATCAGGTCCATGGAGCCGTTGTTCTGGTTACATTGGTACCACAACATCCGGGGAAGGTCGGTGTCGTCGTGGCTGCAATCTATCCTGAGCTCCTTGGTTCCCTCCTTCACTATCAGATCAGGAAGCTGTTGAAAGGTGACGGCATCCACTCTGACTGTGAAGAGATGATTGGAGTTGGAAATAAAGACTCCAGGAGGCCAATACAGTCACCATCGGTGAGCCGGGCTTACTTTTATGGAGAAAGAAGAAAAATCCAAGCGTGTAGAAAGGTGGCAGCATCCTGGAGAGAAATCAAACTGCGAGCCGTTGTTGGACGAAAGCTTTCTTTCTGAATGCTTGTCAAGCCTTGTGTGTCTTTGTCATGGCTCTGCTCCGCCCCTCGCCTCCAATCCACCTTCATCTTCTGCTGATCTTCTTCTTCCTCACTCTGGCAAACACTCCCATTTTCTGCTCAGAATATCCGTTTCATTTCTTGTGTTTGTGTTTTCATGTGTCAAGTGGAACTGATCAAGCACAGATGTAAGAGTGCTTTTTATCAGTATGTCTATTAATAAGGACATTCTAGATCTTGAAGCCATAATATTTTTGATTTGTTAGAATATTCACTTTGTAGGATTCATCAGTTTTCTTGAGAAAAACAAAGAAAAACCCTCGATCCAAGGGTCGTAAGCATGTTAAATGTTTGGGACAAGTTTCTGGTTAGCTCCTCATACAGGTGTAAGAAAGCTGGTTCAGACTTTTTTTGATAACTTCTTTGAAGTCCAACCCACTGGTGATAAAAAATCACTTGGGTTTTTGTGAAGTTCAAAAGGGCTTTTGCATCTGTGTTCTTCTCCGACCCAAACCCAGGACGCAGAGCTACTTGGGCTCCCTGGAGTCTCTAAATGAGAAAACAAAGGCCAAAGCACTTGGTGACCAAGTTTCCCTTTTGTGGAACTATCTTCCAGACCCAATCAGGAACTGTCCTGTCTCCGTTCCTCTTCACCTTCTTCACCTCCGACGTCTAGTACAGCTCCGGTTCCTGCCACCTCCAGAAGTTCTCCGATGACTCTTCCATTGTTGGATTCATCAACGATGACGAGGAGGAGGGAGCGCAGAGGTCTGATAGTAAGTTCTGTTGAGTGGAGCAACCAGACCCACCTCCTACTCAACATCTCCAAGACCAAGGAGGTGGTTGTGGACTTCATGATGAATCGGAGGAGAGAGGTACCGATCACCATCCAGGTTGAAGAGGTGGAGATAGTGGACTCCTACAAGTGCCTTGGGGTCCACATTAACAATAAATCGGACTGGTCACACGACACTGATGCTGTCTACAGGAAGGGTCAGAGCAGGAGGTTCTTCTTGAGGAGTCTGAGGTGCTTTGGCGTCTGTAGCTCCTCAAGACCTTCTAGCTGTCGATGGTAGCCACTGCACTCTTCTTGATTATAGTGTACTGGTGGGACGGTGCCAGGACCACTGAGGTCCAAAGACTCAACAAGATAATGGGGTAAGCCTGCTTGGTGGAAGGGCTGAACCTGGACCGTCTTCAACAGGTGGCAATGTGGAGGATGAAAGACAAAGCAGGAGCTATCCTGGACAATCCTTCCCCCCTGCACCACCAGCTGTGGCCGATGGGTGGCTTCTTCAGACGATGGTTCATCAGAACTCTACGGTTCAGAGGCTCCTTTGTGTCCATGGACATCAGAAAGTACAACAAGACACAACTCTGACCAGCTTGGGGTGCATCTGTGCTGCTTCCACAACCTCACACCATCACCCATTCACTCCTTCATCCATTCACTCCTTCACCCATTAATGTCAGCTGTAACTCTGCTGTCTATCTTATCCTTGTTGGTCCCAGCCTGCACACTTCCTGCCCATGTCATTTTATTTCATTCATTGCTATTGTCACTTTATTTACATTGTCGCTTTGTTCTACTTGTGTATTTTTCACCCCACTGTTCCTTGATGTTGTCCATTATTATCCCTGATGATGTTGTTGTTCTTTTCCCTTATTCGTGGATGTCTTGCTATCTTTTGTCTTCTAACTGTCTCTGCATTTATATTCGTATTTTATTTATTTTAATTTCTGGCATAACTGTTGAATTGCTGTGGCAAAAGAATTTCCCAAATGTGTCCAGGAGACCACTTGGTCTCCTGGACACACAGTATATCCACCTTCCTTCTCTGCATCATGTCGACCAACTCTCTACCTTTTCCTGTCATAGCCCCGTATTCAAAGTCCCAACTCTCAGTCCCAGACTCTTTCCTTTCCTCCTCTCTCTCTGCTTCCGAACACGCACTCCTCCTCTTCTTCTTGTTCTTGTTCTTCGACCCACAGTAGCCCAATTTCCATTAGTACCCTGTAGGTCATCAGTACCAATGGCGGTCGTTGTTAACCCGGACCGCGACCGATCCGGTATGGTATAGTTTTGGTTGTCTCACATATTTAGATGTGGAAAAAGTTTTACGCCGGATGCCCCTCCTGACGCAACCCTCTGCATTTATCCGGGCTTGGGACCGGCACAGGGAGACTCTGCTCCGTGTCCCCCCAAGGCAGGCTTGGAGAGGCACGGGCCAGTGCCGCCCTGAGGCTGCATCCAATTGCTGTAGCAAAGGAAATTCCCACATGGGGATCAAGAAAGTTCATCTTATCTGGATGTATCCTCCTGAGGATGGAGAGTATGTTTGTTAAAGGTCTATGTTCTGTTGAAACTACATTTGTGAGTTCATTCTAAGCCACATGTTTCCTTCTGTTAAATATCGAACCCCGAGCAGCAGGTGTCTTGGTCTTGGATATGGAGGGTGTTTTTGTTCACTGCTGATATTGAACCACATCACTGTGTGCTTGCGGCGCAGTAATACACAGCCGAGTGTGTCGACTCTGCTGCAGGGATGATCAGGGACCCCTTCAGGTCGTTCTCAGCCTCCAGCCTGAATTGATTTTTAAACCTTTTCTCCGGGGTTTGACTGCCTGAACCGTACGTGTAACCGATCAGGTCCATGGAGCCGTTGTTCTGGTTACATTGGTACCACAACATCCTATCAAGGTCGGTGTCGTCGTGGCTGCAATCTATCCTGAGCTCCTTGGTTCCCTCCTTCACTATCAGATCAGGAAGCTGTTGAAAGGTGACGGCATCCACTCTGACTGTGAAGAGATGATTGGAGTTGGAAATAAAGACTCCAGGAGGCCAATACAGCCACCATCGGTGAGCCGGGCTTACTTTTATGGAGAAAGAAGAAAAATCCAAGCGTGTAGAAAGGTGGCAGCATCCTGGAGAGAAATCAAACTGCGAGCCGTTGTTGGACGAAAGCTTTCTTTCTGAATGCTTGTCAAGCCTTGTGTGTCTTTGTCATGGCTCTGCTCCGCCCCTCGCCTCCAATCCACCTTCATCTTCTGCTGATCTTCTTCTTCCTCATTCTGGCAAACACTCCCATTTTCTGCTCAGAATATCCGTTTCATTTCTTGTGTTTGTGTTTTCATGTGTCAAGTGGAACTGATCAAGCACAGATGTAAGAGTGCTTTTTATCAGTATGTCTATTAAAAAGGACATTCTAGATCTTGAAGCCATAATATTTTTGAATTGTTAGAATATTCACTTTGTAGGATTCATTAGTTTCCTTGAAAAAGAAAAAAAAAAGAAAAACCCTCGATCCATGGTTCGTAAGCATTTGAAATGTTTGGGACAAGTTTCTGGTTAGCTCCTCATACAGGTGTAAGAAAGTTGGTTCAGACTTTTTTTGATAACTTCTTTGAAGTCCAACCCACTGGTGATAAAAAATCACTTGGGTTTTTGTGAAGTTCAAAAGGGCTTTTGCATCTGTGTTCTTCTCCGACCCAAACCCAGGACGCAGAGCTACTTGGGCTCCCTGGAGTCTCTGAATGCAAAACAAAGGCCAAAGCACTTGGTGACCGAGTTTCCCTTTTGTGGAACTATCTTCCAGACCCAATCAGGAACTGTCCTGTCTCCGTTCCTCTTCACCCTCTTCACCTCCGACGTCTGGTACAGCTCCGGTTCCTGCCACCTCCAGAAGTTCTCCGATGACTCTTCCATCGTTGGATGCATCAACAATGACAAGGAGGAGGGAGCGCAGAGGTCTGATAGTAAGTTCTGTGGAAAGGAGCAACCGGAACCCCCTCCTACTCAACATCTCCAAGACCAAGGAGGTGGTTGTGGACTTCATGATGAATCGGAGGAGACAGGTACCGATCACCATCCAGGGTGAAGAGGTGGAGATAGTGGACTCCTACAAGTACCTTGGGGTCCACATTAACAATAAATCAGACTGGTCAAATGACACTGATGCTCTCTTCAGGAAGGGTCAAGCCGGGGGTTCTTCCTGAGGAGTCTGAGGTGCTTTGGCGTCTGTAGCTCCTCAAGACCTTCTAGCTGTCGATGGTAGCCACTGCACTCTTCTTGATTATAGTGTACTGGTGGGACGGTGCCAGGACCACTGAGGTCCAAAGACTCAACAAGATAATGAGGTAAGCCTGCTTGGTGGAAGGGCTGAACCTGGACCGTCTTCAACAGGTGGCAATGTGGAGGATGAAAGACAAAGCAGGAGCTATCCTGGACAATCCTTCCCCCCTGCACCACCAGCTGTGGCCGATGGGCGGCTTCTTCAGACGATGGTTCATCAGAACTCAACGGTTCAGAGGCTCCTTTGTGTCCATGGACATCAGAAAGTACAACAAGTTACAACTCTGACCGGCTTGAGATGCATCTGTGCTTCTTCCACAACCTCACTCCTTCACCCATTCACTCCTTCACCCATTCACTCCTTCACCCATTCACTCAATCACCCATTCACTCCTTCACCCATACATGTCATGCCGTAGGTCTGCTGTCTATCTTATCCTTGTTGGTCCCAGCCTGCACACTTCCTGCCCATGTCAGTTTATTTCATTCATTGCTATTGTCACTTTATTTACATTGTCGCTCAGTTCTACTTGTATATTTTTCACCCCACTGTTCCTTGATGTTGTCCATTATTATCCCTGATGATGTTGTTGTTCTTTTCCCTTATTCGTGGATGTCTTGCTATCTTTTGTCTTCTAACTGTCTCTGCATTTATATTCGTATTTTATTTATTTTAATTTCTGGCATAACTGTTAAATTGCTGTGGCAAAAGAATTTCCCACATGGGGATCAAGAAAGTTCGTCTTATCTGGATGTATCCTCCTGAGGATGGAGAGTATGTTTGTTAAAGGTCTATGTTCTGTTGAAACTACATTTGTGAGTTCATTGTAAGCCACATGTTTCCTTCTGTTAAATATCACCATGGACTGAGATCAGAAGGTCAACAAGTGCTCTGGGACCCCCTGAAGTCGCCCCAGTTGCTGCCATTTGTGGCCGGTGGACAGACTGTGAGTTGACTGAACCCCGAGCAGCAGGTGTCTTGGTCTTGGATATGGAGGGTGTTTTTGTTCAGTGCTGATATTGAACCACATCACTGTGTGCTTGCGGCGCAGTAATACACAGCCGAGTGTGTCGACTCTGCTGCAGGGATGATCAGGGACCCCTTCAGGTCGGTCTCAGCCTCCAGCCTGAATTGTTTTTTAAACCCGTCCTCCAGGGTCTGACTGTTTGAACCGTACATGTAACCGATCAGGTCCATGGAGCCGTTGTTCTGGTTACGTTGGTACCACAACATCCTATCAAGGTCGGTGTCGTCGTGGCTGCAATCTATCCTGAGCTCCTTGGTTCCCTCCTTCACTATCAGATCAGGAAGCTGTTGAAAGGTGACGGCATCCACTCTGACTGTGAAGAGATGATTGGAGTTGGAAATAAAGACTCCAGGAGGCCAATACAGTCACCATCGGTGAGCCGGGCTTACTTTTATGGAGAAAGAAGAAAAATCCAAGCGTGTAGAAAGGTGGCAGCATCCTGGAGAGAAATCAAACTGCGAGCCGTTGTTGGACGAAAGCTTTCTTTCTGAATGCTTGTCAAGCCTTGTGTGTCTTTGTCATGGCTCTGCTCCGCCCCTCGCCTCCAATCCACCTTCATCTTCTGCTGATCTTCTTCTTCCTCATTCTGGCAAACACTCCCATTTTCTGCTCAGAATTTCCGTTTCATTTCTTGTGTTTGTGTTTTCATGTGTCAAGTGGAAATGATCAAGCACAGATGTAAGAGTGCTTTTTATCAGTATGTCTATTAATAGGCATTCTAGATCTTGAGGCCATAATATTTTTGATTTGTTAGAATATTCACTTTGTAGGATTCATCAGTTTTCTTACAGAAGAAAAAAAAAAAAAACCCTCAATCCAAGGGTCGTAAGCATTTGAAATGTTTGGGACAAGTTTCTGGTTAGCTCCTCATACAGGTGTAAGAAAGTTGGTTCAGACTTTTTTTGATAACTTCTTTGAAGTCCAACCCACTGGTGATAAAAAATCACTTGGGTTTTTGTGAAGTTCAAAAGGGCTTTTGCATCTGTGTTCTTCTCCGACCCAAACCCAGGACGCAGAGCTACTTGGGCTCCCTTCTTCTTCTTCTTCTTCTTCTTTCGGCTCTTCCCTTCAGGTGTCGCCACAGCGAGTCAATTTTCTCCATCTTACCCTATTCTCTGTATCCTCCTCTCTCAAACCAACTACCTTCATATCTTCTCTCACTACGTCCATAAATCTTCTGTTTGGTCTTCCTCCAGACCTCTTGCCTGGCAGCTCCAATTCCAGCATCCGTCTACCAATATATTCACTATCTCTTCTCTGTACATGACCCAACCATCTCAGTCTGGCTTCTCTGACCTTCTCTCCAAAACATCGAACATGTGCCGTCCCTCTGATAGACTCATTCCTGATCCTATCCATCCTGGTCACTCCCAAAGAGAACCTCAACATCTTCATCTCTGCAACCTCTAGTTCTGCCTGCTGTCTTTTGGTCATTGTAACAGTTTCTAGTCCAAACATCATCGCTGGTCTCACCACTGTCTTGTACACCTTTTGTTTTATTCTGGTTGAAAGTCTTCTATCACATAGTACCCTTGACACTTTTCTCCACCCATTCCAACCTGCTTGAACCCGTCTCTTCACCTCTTATCCGCACTCTCCGTTGCTCTGGACTGTTGACCCTAAGTACCTGAAATCCTCCAGCTTCTTGATCTCCACTCCCTGTAGCCTCACCGCTCCACCCGAGTTCCTCTCATTCACACACATATATTCTGTCTTGCTGCGACTAACTTTCATTCCTCTCCTTTCCAGAGCATACCTCCACCTCTCTAGATTTTCCTCTACCTGTTTTCTGCTCTCACTACAGATCACAATGTCATCCGCAAACATCATGGTCCATGGGGATTCCTGTCTAACCTCATCTGTCAGCCTATCCATCACCATTACGAACAAGAAGGGGCTCAGAGCTGATCCCTGATGGAGTCCCACCTCCACCTTGAACTTCTCGGTTACCCCTACAGCACACCGTACCGGTGTCTCACAGCTAGCATACATGTCCTGCACCAGTCTAACATACTTCTCTGCCACTCCAGACTTCCTCATACAATACCAGAGCTCCTCTCTTGGCACCCTATCATATGCTTTTTCTAGGTCTACAAAAACGCAATGCAACTCCCTCTGGCCTTCTCTGTACTTTTCTATTAGCATTCTCAACGCAAATACTGCATCTATAGTACTCTTCCTAGGCATGAAGCCATACTGCTGTTGACAAATGCTGACCTCTGCTCTCAGTCTAGTTTCCACTACTCTTTCCCATAACTTCATTGTATGGCTCATCAACTTTATCCCTCTGTAGTTGCCACAATTCTGCACATCCCCTTTATTCTTAAAAATAGGCACCGTCACACTTTGTCTCCATTCTTCAGGCATCTTCTCACTCTCTAAGATCCTGTTGAATAATCTAGTCAGGAAATCTACCGCTGCCTCTCCTAGACACTTCCACACCTCCACAGGTATATCATCAGGACCAACTGCTTTTCCACTCTTCATCCTCTTCAATGCCTTCCTCACTTCACTTTTACTAATTTTTGCTACTTTGTGGTCTACAATAGTCACCTCTTCTACCCTTGCCTCTCTTTCATTTTCCACATTCATCAGCTCTTCAAAGTACTCTTTCCATCTTCCCATCACTCTTCTAGCATCTGTCAATACATTCCCCTCTCTGTCCTTAATCACCCGGACCTGTTGTACATCCTTTCCATCTTTATCTCTCTGTTTTGCCAACCTGTATAGATCATTCTCACCCTCCTTACTATCCAACCGAGCATACAAGTCATCATAAGCCCTTTGTTTTGCCTTCGCTACCTCTATCTTTACCTTTCGCCGCACCTCCCTGAACTCCTGTCTGTTCTCTTCAGTCCTCTCAGTATCCCACTTCTTTTTCGCTAACCGCTTTCTCTGTATACACTCCTGCACTTCCTCATTCCACCACCAAGTCTCCTTATCTACTTTCCTTCCAGATGACACACCAAGTACTCTTCTACCTGTCTCCCTGATAACACTAGCTGTTGTTGTCCAATCATCTGGAAGCTCACCCTGGCCACCCAGACCCTTTCTCAACTCCTCCCTGAAAACCATGCAACACTCCTCCCTTTTCAGCTTCCACCATTTTGTCCTCTGCTCTGCCTTTGTCCTCTTCATCTTCCTTGTCACCAGAGTCATCCTACAGACCACCATCCTATGCTGTCTGGCTACACTCTCACCTACAACTACTTTGCAGTCACTGATCTCTTTCAGGTTACCCCGTCTATACAAGATGTAGTCTACCTGCGTGCTCCTACCTCCGCTCTTATAAGTTACCCTATGTTCCTGTTTTTTTCTGGAAAAAGGTGTTCACTACAGCCATTTCCATCCTTTTTGCAAAATCTACCACCATCTGTCCCTCGGCATTCCTATCCTGGATACCAAATCTGCCCATCACTTTTTTCATCCCCTCTATTGCCTTCACCAACATGTCCATTGAAGTCTGCACCAATGACCACTCTCTCATTTCTGGGAATATTCTGCATCACTTCATCTAACTCATTCCAGAACTTCTCCTTCTCTTCAGATTCACATCCCACCTGTGGGGCATAGCCGCTAACAACATTGAGCATCACACCTTCGATTTCCAGTTTCAGACTCATAAGTCTATCTGACATTCTTTTCACCTCTAGGACGTTCCTAACAAACTCCTCCTTCAAGATAACTGCTACTCCATTTCTCTTCTTGTCAGTACCATAATAGTACAACTTAAAGCTGCTCCTCAGCTTCTAGCCTTACTACCTTTCCACTTGGTCTCCTGGACACACAGTATATCCACCTTCCTTCTCTGCATCATGTCGACCAACTCTCTACCTTTTCCTGTCATAGTCCCAACGTTCAAAATCCCTCCTCTCAGTCCCAGACTCTTTCCTTTCCTCCTCTCTCTCTGCTTCCGAACACGCACTCCTCCTCTTCTTCTTGTTCTTGTTCTTCGACCCACAGTAGCCCAATTTCCATTAGTACCCTGTAGGTCATCAGTACCAATGGCGGTCATTGTTAACCCGGTCCGCGACCGATCCGGTCTGGTATAGTTTTGGTTGTCTCACATATTTAGATGTGGAAAAAGTTTTACGCCGGATGCCCCTCCTGACGCAACCCTCTGCATTTATCCGGGCTTGGGACCGGCACAGGGAGACTCTGCTCCGTGTCCCCCCAAGGCAGGCTTGGAGAGGCACGGGCCAGTGCCGCCCTGAGGCTGCATTCTCCTGAGGATGGAGAGTATGTTTGTTAAAGGTCTATGTTCTGTTGAAACTACATTTGTGAGTTTATTGTAAGCAACATGTTTCCTTCTGTTAAATGTCACCATGGACTGAGTTCAGAAGGTCAACAAGTGCTCTGGGACCCCCTGAAGTCGCTCCAGTAGCTGCCATTTGTGGCCGGCGGACAGACTGTGAGTTGACTGAACCCCGAGCAGCAGGTGTCTTGGTCTTGGATATGGAGGGTGTTTTTGTTCAGTGCTGATATTGAACCACATCACTGTGTGCTTGCGGCGCAGTAATACACAGCCGAGTGTGTCGACTCTGCTGCAGGGATGATCAGGGACCCCTTCAGGTTGGTCTCAGCCTCCAGCCTGAATTGTTTTTTAAACCCGTCCTCCAGGGTCTGACTGTTTGAACCGTACATGTAACCGATCAGGTCCATGGAGCCGTTGTTCTGGTTACATTGGTACCACAACATCCGGGGAAGGTCGGTGTCGTCGTGGCTGCAATCTATCCTGAGCTCCTTGGTTCCCTCCTTCACTATCAGATCAGGAAGCTGTTGAAAGGTGACGGCATCCACTCTGACTGTGAAGAGATGATTGGAGTTGGAAATAAAGACTCCAGGAGGCCAATACAGTCACCATCGGTGAGCCGGGCTTACTTTTATGGAGAAAGAAGAAAAATCCAAGCGTGTAGAAAGGTGGCAGCATCCTGGAGAGAAATCAAACTGCGAGCCGTTGTTGGACGAAAGCTTTCTTTCTGAATGCTTGTCAAGCCTTGTGTGTCTTTGTCGTGGCTCTGCTCCGCCCCTCGCCTCCAATCCACCTTCATCTTCTGCTGATCTTCTTCTTCCTCATTCTGGCAAACACTCCCATTTTCTGCTCAGAATATCCGTTTCATTTCTTGTGTTTGTGTTTTCATGTGTCAAGTGGAAATGATCAAGTACAGATGTAAGAGTGCTTTTTATCAGTATGTCTATTAATAAGGACATTCTAGATCTTGAAGCCATAATATTTTTGAATTGTTAGAATATTCAGTTTGTAGGATTCATTAGTTTCCTTGAAAAAGAAAAAAAAAAGAAAAACCCTCGATCCAAGGTTCGTAAGCATTTGAAATGTTTGGGACAAGTTTCTGGTTAGCTCCTCACACAGGTGTAAGAAAGTTGGTTCAGACTTTTTTTGATAACTTCTTTGAAATCCAACCCACTGGTGATAAAAAATCACTTGGGTTTTTGTGAAGTTCAAAAGGGCTTTTGCATCTGTGTTCTTCTCCGACCCAAACCCAGGACGCAGAGCTACTTGGGCTCCCTGGAGTCTCTGAATGCAAAACAAAGGCCAAAGCACTTGGTGACCAAGTTTCCCTTTTGTGGAACTATCTTCCAGACCCAATCAGGAACTGTCCTGTCTCCGTTCCTCTTCACCCTCTTCACCTCCGACGTCTGGTACAGCTCCGGTTCCTGCCACCTCCAGAAGTTCTCCGAAGACTCTTCCATCGTTGGATTCATCAACGATGACGAGGAGGAGGGAGCGCAGAGGTCTGATAGTAAGTTCTGTGGAGTGGAGCAACCAGACCCACCTCCTACTCAACATCTCCAAGACAGAGGAGGTGGTTGTGGGCTTCCTGAAGAATCAGAGGAGACAGGTACCGATCACCATCCAGGGTGAAGAGCTGGAGATAGTGGACTCCTACAAGTACCTTGGGGTCCATATTAACAATAAATTGGACTGGTCACATGACACTGATGCTCTCTACAGGAAGGGTCAGAGCAGGAGGTTCTTCTTGAGGAGACTGAGGTGCTTTGGCATCTGTAGCTCCTCAAGACCTTCTAGCAGTCGATGGTAGCCAGCGCACTCTTCTTGATTATAGTGTACTGGTGGGACGGTACCAGGACCACTGAGGTCCAAAGGCTCAACAAGATAATGAGGTAAGCCTGCTTGGTGGAAGGGCTGAACCTGGACCGTCTTCAACAGGTGGCAATGTGAAGGATGAAGGACAAAGCAGGAGCTATCCTGGACAATCCTTCCCCCCTGCACCACCAGCTGTGGCCGATGGGCGGCTTCTTCAGACGATGGTTCATCAGAACTCGACGGTCAGAGGCTCCTTTGTGTCCATGGACATCAGAAAGTACAACAAGACACAACTCTGACCGGCTTGGGGTGCATCTGTGCTGCTTCCACAACCTCACTCCTTCACCCATTCACTCCATCACCCATTCACTCCTTCACCCATTCACTCCATCACCCATTCACTCCTTCACCCATTCACCCCTTCACCCATTCACTCCATCACCCATTAATGTCATGCTGTAGGTCTGCTGTCTTTCTTATCCTTGTTGGTCCCAGCCTGCACACTTCCTGCCCATTTCTTTTTACTCTATTCATTGCTATTGTCACTCTATTTACATTGTCGCTTAGTTCTAGTTGTATATTTTTCACCCCACTGTTCCTTGATGTTGTCCATTATTATCCCTGATGTTGTTGTTGTTGTTCTTCTCCCTGCTGTTTATTTATTGGTGGATGTCTTGCTATCTTTTGACTTCTAACTGTCTCTCCATTTATATTCGTATTTTATTTACTTTTATTTCTGGCATAACTGTTAAATTGCTGTAGCAGCGGAATTTCCTACATTGGGATCAAGAAAGTTCATCTTATCTGGATGTATCCTCCTGAGGATGGAGAGTATGTTTGTTAAAGGTCTATGTTCTGTTGAAACTACATTTGTGAGTTCATTGTAAGCCACATGTTTCCTTCTGTTAAATATCACCACGGACTGAGTTCAGAAGGTCAACAAGTGCTCTGGGACCCCCTGAAGTCGCTCCAGTAGCTGCCATTTGTGGCCGGTGGACAGACTGTGAGTTGACTGAACCCCGAGCAGCAGGTGTCTTGGTCTTGGATATGGAGGGTGTTTTTGTTCAGTGCTGATATTGAACCACATCACTGTGTGCTTGCGGCGCAGTAATACACAGCCGAGTGTGTCGACTCTGCTGCAGGGATGATCAGGGACCCCTTCAGGTTGGTCTCAGCCTCCAGCCTGAATTGATTTTCAAAGCTTTTCTCCAGGCTTTGACTGCTTGAACGGTAGGTATAACCGATCAGGTCCATGGAGCCGTTGTTCTGGTCATGTTGGTACCACAACTTCACATTCAGGCTGGTGTCGTCGTGGCTGCAATCTATCCTGAGCTCCTTGGTTCCCTCCTTCACTATCAGATCAGGAAGCTGTTGAAAGGTGACGGCATCCACTCTGACTGTGAAGAGATGATTGGAGTTGGAAATAAAGACTCCAGGAGGCCAATACAGTCACCATCGGTGAGCCGGGCTTACTTTTATGGAGAAAGAAGAAAAATCCAAGCGTGTAGAAAGGTGGCAGCATCCTGGAGAGAAATCAAACTGCGAGCCGTTGTTGGACGAAAGCTTTCTTTCTGAATGCTTGTCAAGCCTTGTGTGTCTTTGTCATGGCTCTGCTCCGCCCCTCGCCTCCAATCCACCTTCATCTTCTGCTGATCTTCTTCTTCCTCATTCTGGCAAACACTCCCATTTTCTGCTCAGAATTTCCGTTTCATTTCTTGTGTTTGTGTGTTCATGTGTCAAGTGGAAATGATCAAGTACAGATGTAAGAGTGCTTTTTATCAGTATGTCTATTAATAAGGACATTCTGGATCTTGTAGCCAGTTTCTGTCAGACTTGTTTTTTTTATCCTTCAGTCCTTCTCGCTTCCTCCTTGTATTCCAGCCAGGTATCGTCTCCGATCTGTCCCGGGTTTCTGCCCGGCAAAAATCACTTTTTCCTCGCCGCTGTCGCCACGGGGCTGCTTATAGAGGAATGCTGGCTTATTGTAAATCACCCTGAAGAGTCTGCTCCTGACCTGCTCTACATGGAAAGGGTCACAAGATAATTATGATTTGATTTGGCGCCGTGTAAATTCAATCTGACTCGACTCTGAGCTCAATTTATTGTGGCAAGCCGGGGCTGCAGCAGGCAAATGGAGTCCAGGAATGGCTTCTTTGTGGATAATGCTCTGCAAGTCAACACAATGCACGTAAATTTAACAATATTAGATATTTAGATATTTATACAGTATGTTACTGAAATGTAATTGAATATAAGGCAACACATTAGAAAATAGTTGCCAATCCACAAACAGTAATGGTAGATATGAGCGCAAGATAGGAAAGGCATGACAACATTAACTGGGAACTAACTATTCTGTGTACTGGAACTATATACAACACATAAGTGTCCCATATTCAGTTTATAGTGTGTATATATATATATGTATATAGAGTTTGTAATGCTGCGCATGATATTTTTATATTCTATAAATACAGAGCACAGCTTACGTGAGTGTCTTCTACTGATGGTACAATTTGCACAATTCTGTACAGTTCTTTATTATACCTATATTATATCTATTCACCCATATAGCTACTGATGTTCACAATTTGATGCTGCTCCCCCATGTACCCCCAGATGCCCCTTGGGAACAAATCAAGTTTTTTCTGTTCATATGTACATGTATATGTTTTATATACATATATATATATATGTATATGTGTATAAACTATATCTATTTATATGCTGGTATACTAATGTGTTGTATATAGTTCCTGTAGGCAGTAAAGATAGTTTCCAGTTAATGTTATCATCCCTTTCTTATCTTGCACTCATATCTACTGTTACTGTATGAGGAGTGGCAACAACTTTTCTATTGTGTTGCTTTTTGGTTAATTCAGTGCTTTTTGTGAAGCTTTTCCAATGTATATTGTTCTCCTTAGTGTATTAGAGAGTAAAAACTTATTTATGCTGCAATTCTTGTTATTTGATTGCAGTGAAAGCTGATTTTTCTTGACAGAAGGAACTAACTTTCTACAGCTCAGCAGAAAAGGGACATTTAAAGCACTAATATTACTTTCATTTTTTAGCGCTCACCGGTGGAAATGTTCATTTTCTCCTCTGAACATGTGAAATGAGGTGGAGTGAACTTTAAAATGGGCAATCTTATTTATTCATTACCAACAACATTGAAAACATGCCTGAACTCCGACCTCAACCGAGTCAATTGTGTGTTTTTCACACATGATGATTAAATTTGACGTATTTTTGATGACCACTCGCGAGCCTGTATCATTTTTGTACGATATTTTAACACCGATCTGAAGTTGATTCGGGACTTTTGTTGGTTATTGTCTTCCTCAGTGTGATTCACCCGATTCAGCTGATAATTGAAGACGTCAGCAATTCTCTCAAACGGAGGGGGGTGGTTTTTGTCGGAGGCAGAGACAGAAAGCAGTCAGTGTGCTTCTCTGGCTGCACAGTAGTACACTGCGCTGTGAACTTGTTCAACAGACTGAAGAGACAGGGATCCCTTCTTTGGCTGGTTTGATGACAAATCTCCAGAAATAGTAAACCTTTTGTAATTGTCCTCCACTGTGTCCGTGGCCCAGTTCATATAACCGATAATTTTCATGTTGGTTTTTCCACGAGGCTGCTGATACCAGAGCATTTGTCTGAAGTCAGTTTTATCGTGGTTGCAGAAAATCGTCATGTTGTCGCCCACTTTTTTGACAACATCTGAAGGAGTTTGACGGACTTCCAAAGCCAGACCGGCACCTGCAAAAGAAAAAAAAACACACGGAATATAAACTATAGTTTGTGACAAAGGGTGAAATCTGACTACCTTATTTCACTTGAAGTCATTTGTTACCTGCTAGAAAACAAAGGACGAGAGACGAGATCATTTTGCTTTTCCTCAACTGAGACACGAAGGTGTTCATATAACAAGAGATCTAATGATAACACTGCCACCATCAGACAAGTAGATGAAGGACATGGAGAGAGAATGTTGTCGGCTGGGAGGAGCCAGCTCAAGGTAGCGCTCACGCCTAGTTCACAACATAGTTTTACTTTTAAAGCTGTCGAATAGTTTGACTTTCAAATTAAAAAGCAGTCAAATTCAAACCCATCCAGTCAGACCTTGTGCCAATACTGAGGTGTGCCACAAGGCTCCACACCGGGACTCTTATATTTTGTTTTTTTGCCGGTTATAAAACCTTGTTCTGTCCTTAGATTAATTTTTATCTTCTGTCAATCCCTTTGGAACACAAGGCTGCGGCGCTTTGTGTAACAGGGTGGCGGTGGTTGTTGTTGTTGGCCGCTCATCCAACCCTCCGCTTGGAGGAGCAGGTGTCTCAGATCATTTTGAACGGATATAATGTTGGGTTTTTGTCGGAGGCAGAGACAGAAAGCAGTCAGTGTGCTTCTCTGGCTGCACAGTAATACACTGCGCTGTGAACTTGTGCAACAGACTGAAGAGACAGGGATCCCTTCTTTGGCTGGTTTGATGACAAATCTCCAGAAATAGTAAAGGCTTTGTAATTGTCCTCCAGTATGTTGTTGCTCATGTACATGTATCCGATGAGTTTCATGCTGGTGTTTCCACGAGGCTGCTGATACCAGAGCATTTGTCTATAATCAGTTTTATTGTGGTTGCAGAAAATCGTCACGTTGTCGCCTGCGTTTTTGACGACATCTGAGGGAGTTTGACGGACTTCCAAAGCCAGACCGGCACCTGGAGAGAAAACAGAAAGAGAGAACATAAACTGTCGTTTTTTTTTGCAAAGTTTGAAATATGGCCCTGTTATTTCATTTGAAGACATTATGTGTCACCTGCGAGAAAACAATAGAGGAGAGGGCAGATCATTTTGCATTCCCTCGAATTGAAGAGTCACGTAACAAGAGATTTGAACGATGCCAGCGTTAGACCGGAGGAGGAAGAGAATGTTGTTGGCTGGGAGGAGTCAGCTGGAGGTTTGCTCTCAGGCTTCTCCCGCACCTCAACGCTCACGCAGTTCTACCATTAAAGTAACGGTCAAATTCAAACTAAAACATTACATTACAGTCGTTTGGCAGACACTTTTATCCAAAGCGAATTACAAAAAGTAATAATGAGGAGTGCCATCGGGCTCCATACTGGGACTATTTTATTTTGTACCGGGGCCCTCATTCGTCAACTGTGTGTAGAAAAGGTCCTAAATTATTGCATACGACTAAAAATTTAGAGTTTTTACAAAAAAAAATCTGTACTCATTAAGCGCGCGTTCACATGCCGTACGCACAGTTCTAAGCCATCCTGTTCGGAACGGCCATGCTAATCCATGTTTATATATAAACGCGGCGAAACCTTTAAGAAAGCCTGAATGGATTTGTTTTCCTTTCTGAAAATCATGGCAAAGAGGGCGAAGGAGAGCAATTTCAATGACACGGAGATTGAGGTTTTCAAAGGGGAAGTTGAAAAGAATCACAAAATACTGTTTGGACCATTGAATGCAGGCGTTACAAGCAGAAGAAAGAATTCAAAGTGGTAACAGAAGGTAGCAGCTGCAGTGAATTCCGTTAAATCAGAAGATCGAGCAGTGGAGGAAATAAAAAAGAAATGGTGTGGCGTAAAAGCCATTGCCAAAAAAGCGCGACGGATTGCCGCACCAGTCAGCCAGCCATCCTCGACAACGCCGTTCCGCTCTGCAGAATAAATTGGTCTCGCGTTCCTCCGGGCTAAGTGGCAACACCGTATAACAGAGACATATGTGGATGGAAGATCATTTGTGCATTGATTGAATCAGATCCTTTGCTGCTCACGTTGCTGAATTCACTGTGTGATGGTGTTTTTATGTGATGCCATGTGGGTTCAACCTGTGGCTCCAATTCTGTTTGGGAATCTGGTGATGGTGTGACATCTTTGTTAATCGTGGCTTGTTGTTGATGGCTGCACGGGAACGTGATGCATCCAACTCTCGGCTGTGAAATGCCACATATGTCTCCAATCTCCCGCTGAAATGTTTAGCTAGCCAAAAATCCAAGGAGAGACAGGACCTGGAGGCCCACTGGGATGGCTTTGGTACGTTTCGCCTCTCGCTCCAACACGGGTGGTAAACTTCGGCATAAATCAGTCAATATGTTTTTGAGGAAGCGGTACCTGCTCAGAAGCCACTCTGTGCTCCAGCTGGGCAGATCAGCGCACTCTTTGAAAACACGATTCTCCAAATGCCCCAGTACATAATACCACTGAGAAATCTTACTCATTGGAGGGGACGACTTCTAATTGTAGTTTTACTTTTTCAACCTCTAGGTTTTGTGAGTTTGTGCTTGTGTCTCCATGAGGTTGCTGATACCATAGCATTGGTCTGTAGGCAGTTTCATTGTTTTTGCAGAAAATCCAATTTTTTTCTCAACAAAACTTTTTGGAATCTGACTTCCAAAGCCAGAGAGGCACCTAGAAAGGAAACAAAAATGGAGAATATGATCCCGTTGTAAAAACAAAAAGAAAAAATTATTATAGAAGAGACAAAAAATAATAAGGAATGATGATACCGCTACTGTTTTCAAATATTATTTAATTTATGTATTCATCTATTAATCTGCTCTCTATTTATTTACCAGGACGCATATTACTTGTCAGCAAATAAATACACGAAACACATAATTTATTTTGTACCATTTAGCAAAAAAAACAACAAAAAAAAAAACAAAAAAAAAACGAACCAATGACTTAAAAGTGTCCAGCCAATGATATGATGCGGTTCTC
>NC_141284.1:28188257-28275757 GCF_037954325.1 Fistularia commersonii | reverse complement strand
ATTTTTATTGTTGCTGTTGTTATTATTATTATTATTATTATTATTACCATACTTGTTAATATTTTTATTATCATTATTATTATTTTTATTATCATTATTATTATTATTGTTACTGTTATTATTATTGTTGTTTTTGTTGTTGTTGTTGTTGTTGTTATATTATAATTTTTATCATATTATTATTATTATTTTTGTCAATAATAATAATAATAATAATTATTATTATTATTGTTACGATTATTATATATGCAATATTCGTTCTGTATACTTTATTTTATTGTAATATCATAATGACAGGCACTTTTATCTTTTTGCAATTTGTCATGCAGAGTTTTTAGGATATTAACTAAAAATATGCAGAACTTCCAGCTCCTGTTTACTTTGGGGATCTTTAAATGACAAGAAGGGCAAGAACAATGTGTCCCATGCAAAATAAATCAAATATCTGACAGCATGAATGAAGTGTTGCTCCGCTCAGCTCCACGCGGGGAAATCGATGCAAACAGCACCTTGTCATAGAATCATCACCGCTGAAACCACATTAATTCATCCGGGAGTGAAATCTGTCTCCGTGAATCAACTTGTCACCCACGGTTTATTTTTCACACTCCGCTGTTTCTTGCCGCTCTCAGGATGGGCCTCCCGGTCGCCTAGCGACCAAACCACCGCCTGCTGGATATTTGGGTGTTGATGTTGATGCATGTGGATCCCACATCCAAAACGCCACGATTATTTTCACATGACAGTCACCAGCAAAACAATAATAATAACAATACTTACTATAAGAATAATAATGCATGCATAAATACAACTACTGATGATAATAATAATAACAATTATGATAATAATAGTAATAATAATAATAATAATAATAGTAATAATAATAATAATACTAATAATGTTAATAATGTTAATAATGCAAATAATGCAAATAATGTCAATAATAATAATAATAATAGTAATAATAATAATAAGAATAATAAGAATAATGATAATTAAAGTAATAATGAAAATAATAATAATATTGATAATATTAATAATAATAATAATGCCAATAATGTCAATAATAATAATAATAATAATAATAATAATAATAATAATAATAATAATAATAATAACAATAATAACAATAATAACAATAATAATACAATACAATACAATACAATACAATACAAATAATAATGCATGCATAAATACTACTACCAATAATAATAATAACAATTATGATAATAATAGTAATAATAATAATAATGTTAATAATGCCAATAATGTCAACAACAACAACAATGATAATAATAATAATAATAATAATAATAATGAATATTTTTTGCTTCATATTTTTCAGTCCTTGTGTTTCAGTTATTTCACATAAATTTGGAATTACTGGAATGAGTAGTTTAAGTACTTTCGGTGAAGTAATGGATTACTTTTTTTTCAAGGAAAAAACGTGTTCACTTCAGAGAAGCTTCAACCTTCAAGTAACCTTGAGACAACTTTCCACCTGAACATGATTTAATGAGACAAGATACAGGCCAGTCATCAGGCAATGTGATTGTAAACACATTTATATCCTCGCACACACACACACACACACACACACACACACATACACACACACATTACCCAATTGGATTCACCTAGTACAATAATCAAACGCCTCGTGAAAAACACCCTTCACACACAAACAGATTTTTACAAACAACAAGGACACAAGAACAAATAAATCAGCTACAGGAATGTGAGCACACACACACACACGCACACACACACACACACACACACACACACACACACACACACACACACACACACACACACACACACACACACACATCTTTATCTATTCACCACAGCCCCCAGCATCTGGTATAATCTTAACAAAAGATGTGTGTAACATTTATGACACACCCACATTCACCCACACACACACACACACACACTCACAGGTGTGTGAGATGTTTTATCAGCGGGTGTGAGGACAGCAGGTGAGAAAGGGGGAGAAACTTTAAATCACATTGGATTCAGAGCGTTAAACCTATTTAAAAATACTCAACAAAATGTCTAATATTCAATTTTCTACAATTTTTTTTTGTAATTTGTAGGTGCTTTCTTTAGAGTTTAAGCCAATTGACTTTTAATCAATTTTAGAAATTTAGATTTTTTTTTATCAATTTGACATTTCATCAGGAGTGGAAGATGACACGGGAGAAATATTAAGAAAAAATATAAATTTGCGCTGAATATTAATTATTTTCTATACATAAACAAGTTTTCCAGCTGCCCAATTAAAGAGCTTCTCTTCACTATAACTGTATTCTTTCATCCAAAAATAGCAGAACCAAAGATGTGTGTGTTAACACGCTTTTTTTTTTTTTGCACAACATCATTTTACTAAAATCCAACCTGTTTATATGTATATGGAAAGTGAACTGTTTACTGTTTATTTCTAGTTTTCTATTATCGCTAAGAGGAATATTCCACGCCATTTGTGTTTCGCTAGAGGTGAACGGACGCCGCCGAACGCCGAGAAAACGACGACATGAAAGAGCGGCGTCGGAATGGGAGCCTCGCCCTCGTTTCCGAGGCTTCGCCGAATCACCGTGACGTCGCACCCCCCCAAAAAAAACAAAACAAAAATAAAAAACCCGAACAAAGTCGGGCCTGTAAGAGGACAAGGAGGGGAAAAGGCCGCGGCGCCTCGTGGGAAATCACCGCCTTAATTAAGCGGGCCTGCTTTCTGTCACCGAGCGCGGGGATTACGGGCGGCGCTCATTATAGCCCTGATTATTGCTTTTGCCTGCGATCGCTGAGAAAGAAAAAAGAAAAAGGAAAAAGCCGGTAAACACGTTTGTCGACGCTTTCTTGCCGATTCGACGCGAAACACGAATCCGGACGTTGGTCGGCGCGCTCCGTTTCACGTTTCCTCGAACCTTCTCGGGAACTAACCTTCTCATTTGGACGGCAAAGAAACCAAGAAGCATTGACTTCAGTTCTTAGAACCACTTTAGCTCCAAGGGAGGGTCTTTTTACAGTTCCAGGGTCGAGCGCTGTAGCGCATGAGCGCTATTTTTAAAAAATATTGTGTTCACCAGACGGGGTTTTACTGCGGCAAAATCAACAGAGCTTGGAGGAGCTGACCGACAAAGAGGTCCAACCGCTCCTGGAAATAAACATTTTCACCCAAAATAAGTAGAGAGTGAGCAAACGGCAGGGTTTTCACACTGAGACAAAATAAAAATTCGTCAACCTATTTGATAGTCGATGCTAATTGTTGCAAAAAAGCAGAACGCGAGCGTCGTCCAGCTTGGCGCTCCACGATGCTGGTGTCGACGTCGCTAGTTGTTTACGTTCGCCTTGCAGACCCTACCCTGGTCCCAAAAGGCCTGGACGAATGCTAAGCTACTAGGTTCCCCTGAGGAAACTCCAATTACCATTGTTGTGCCACATTTATCACATGACTACACGTGTTCTTGTCAATGTGACTTCTGAACTCGAATGTCTTCACTTGAAAGATGTTTCGTCCCAGAGGCTTCTTCGGTTCCAATGACCTTCGGGGAGTTTCCCGATACAAGAGCTAGGTTTTTGGGTGCGTCCAAAAACATCCCCAAGTGAAGAAATTCAAGTCAAGACAAGAATTCGCCGTGACCTGGATGACTGAGAACCTCCGAACACTGTTCCGTCCAATCCCGATTGCTAATTGTTAGCGTTGATTGAGGAGTTCATGAGGTGTTCACGCAAAAAGCTCAAAAAAGCTATAAAAACCTGCATCTGCATTTCGATGCGACTCCCTCCCTCAGTCCGCCAACCCCTAACCCTGCTAGTTTGTGCCCAAACCCGCCCGGTGGGAGTCGGTAAAACCTCCACCCCAATTATTACCTCACCCCCGGCTTCGGGGCCGCGGGCTAACGAGAGGTTTTGCAGGAGGCGCCAGACTCGGCTCTCAGATTTGCATGAAATTTTACCAGTCATAAGGATTTTTCGCCGGCAGCCTATTTCTATTTGTAAACCTTGATTTTCTCAAACTGACTGGGAAACCGCTCGTCCGGGGGGCCGCCAGGGATACCGAGGCTAATTTCCGACTCCGGCTAAACCTCAAGAGTGCGGTTTAAAAGCACTTTACATTAGCTAGCGTTCACTCATTAGCCAGTTGGGCCGTCGGGAGCAACTCGGGGTGCGACCGCTCTACAAACTCGTGAAATGATTTTTGCTAAAATTTGGACTTCTCTGAAGTTCATCGCTGCGGTTGAATCCTTAAAGGGGCTTCAATTTCCGCTAATCGAGCAGCCGGTTCATTCATCCGAGAACGCTGTCGGAAGAGAAGATTCAGCTCTGCACATGGAATCTACTGAATGAAAAAAAAAACAAGGAACTTTGTTCGACTTCTTCATTTTTTTTTTTTTTTACACCTTGTTTAACAGTCGCTGAACACTGGTCACTGTCACCCTTCCGCCCAAAATAAGGTCTTAAGACAAAAATATCTGCTTGGAAGCCGCTGTGTTTTTCACTCTGGACATGAAGTAGTTTTGGCGCCGACAATCAACTTTTTCTTCGTCTTCGAATAAGATCAAGCCGGTTTGTTTAACAGGAGGTATAAAAACTTTCTTTTTGAGAAAGCTAAAATAATGCTAGGCTAGTTGGCATTGCTGTTCCTCATCAACCTGCTCGTGGGTGGCTGGTTGGTTTCTGTTGGCTAAATATACATAAATACACACACACACACACACACACACACACACACACACACACACACACACACATAACAAATACATATATCAGTGACGTGCAGTCAGTAGAGGCAGGGGAAGCCGGGCCTCACTTGTCATCATGGGAAGAAAAAAATGCGAAATGAAAAAGTAAATGAAATTGTTATATTTATTCAGTGATTTGTAATATAGAGTTATTTTCCACGTAGCTTCACCATTTTTAGTTTTTTTTTTTTTTCAAAATTGCCAAAAAAAATTCACATTTACTGTTCAAATATGAAGAAGAGACGTGCGTTGACGAAAGAATGAAAATGAAAGAATGAAATGATTTTATTTATAAGTTATTTGCACTATAAATGTATTTTTCATTGAACTTTACCAATTGTTTTTATTCTGAATGGCTGAAGTTTTTACATTTACTGTTCAAATGTAATACAGTGATCCCTCGCTATAACGCGGTTTACTTTTCACGGTTTCGCTACTTCACGGATTTGCATGGTGCATTGTGTTCTGCATTCTGATTGGCTAAAAAGTCACTCCGCTTCTTCTCTACCTGTGCGTCAATAACGTTGCAGTTTAATATGTACACGTACGTAAAACAGCTTGCCGAATTTACATGACGTACGTGCAAATTCTCTCGCGAGTTTCTCTAAAACCCATAATGTTGACAAAACGCTCTGGAGCGACAAAAGGGCCCAAAAGGCAGCGGAAGATGCTATCTATGGCAGATAAAGTTAAACTTCTGGACATGCTAAGGGAAGGTAAAAGCTATGCGGCTGTAGGTCGGCATTACGGAATGAATGAATCTTCCGTTCGTTCCATAAAGAAGGAAGAAAAAAGCATAAGGACGACAGCGGCAATGTATAATAGAGTATTTAATTGTATAATAATTGTAAAAAAAGATAAAGGTTTCTACTTCATGGATTTTGCCTATCACGGGTTCTTTTTGGAACGTAACCCCCGCGAAAAACAAGGGTTTACTGTAGTAGACATTGTTGGGATTCATGGCTGGTGAGGCAGGAGAACCGTGTGCCTCACTTAGTGGCTCTTTGCAGCCGTTGTATGATCGCTCAGCACAAGAAACTAGTAACACACATACAGTTGTTGACTAAAAATACTCGGTTCATTGGAAAAGTGGTTCATCAAGTGAAAGTGTTTCACCATTTTAACAGCGACATACAGAGAGACAGCAATGCGGTCTTAGTGCAGAGTGTCATCAACATGCAAGCTACGCTGAGGCTCAACAGTCGGCGGGCTCGCCTCAACGACTGCCTCACCTCAGAGTATTTAATTGTATAATAATTGTAAAAAAAATAAAGGTTTCTACTTCATGGATTTTGCCTATCATGGGTTCTTTTTGGAACGTAACCCCCGCGAAAAACAAGGGTTTACTGTAATAAGAGACGTGAGGTGAGGCTGCCGACTGTTGAGCCTCAGAATAGATTGCGCAATAATGCTCTGCACGAAGACTGCATTTCTGTCTCTCTGTATGTCGCTGTTAAAATGTTAAAAGACTTTTACTAGATGAATTACGTTGCCGATGTACAGAATATTTTTGTCAACAACCTTATGCGTGTAACTAGTTTCATGTGCTAAGGGATCATAAAATGGCAGCAAAGAGCCTCTAAGTGAGGCACACAGTTCTCCTGCCTCATGATATATATGTACATATATATGATCTGACTTGACTCGATGAATAATGGCGTGGATGAAACCAGGCATTGAAGGAATGCAAAGAGCTGAACATTTTATACACACAACAAATTCAAACCCACCGCCTGACAGTTTCCACCCTGCCGGAGTTCAGACATCAATATTAAATAAAAGAAAAAAACAAAAAACAAAAGCAAAGATCGAAGCACGCGATCGCAGCGTAGCCTCCGCTCGGCGACCTGAACACTCTCCGGGATGATCTCCGTTCCAGATGCGAGAAACGGCGGCGGCGGCGGCGGGTTGCTTGAGGGAATAAAACAGGAGAGTCGATGCAGCGGCGCCAGATGCCGTTTGAATAAAACATGTCTGCCAGAGTGAGTCCCCGTTAGGACGGAGCCTGAGGAACACGCCATGTTCCAGGCGTCCGCAGACCCCTGATCTGATGTCACGGCGCCGTCGTGAGCGACAAACCCGTTTCCCCGGGATCCAAGGACGAGGAACGCCAACCGCTTTTGAAGCCGTTGGAGAAACACCTTTTCCGGAAGCTGCTCCAGGAGCCGAACCCACCATTCCGTTATCTGGCATTTTCATAACACGGTAAAAACACGAGTGTCTGCGTCGAGCTCTGATGTTGCGTTTAAAACATCCGACGGCGACTTCGCGTTCTCCATTTGTAAATTTCTCCATTTTGGAGAATCTGCGCCGACAAGGTTAGCCGAAAGTCGCTAAACAAAGTCCACGCAGATTGTTGAGGCGATGGCTAATTTATTTTGGAACAAAATTGCTACGCTAACGCTGATGAGAATGAGATGAGAGATGAGAACAACTTTATTTATCCCGAAGGAAATTGTTGTGCCAGAGTTTCAAGCAAAAAAAAAGAAAAACAATAATAGATAATAGGAGGAAGGAGGGAGAATAAGAAATACAATAAAATAAAATGATAGCTAACGACATCTCTGTGAAAGTTAAGCGCCGTGTTTACAGCTCTGTTAGCATCACCATTAGCATCTCTGTCATGTCAGTAGCTGTAGCCTGAATCTACGTCTGTGTTTTTTTTTTTGTTTTATATTTGGTCAGATTGCTGTTTTTTCTGGTCTTCTTCCTTTCCGTACGGCAGGGATTCATCTTCCTCCATCCAACCCTTCGACCTCTGCATCCTCTGCGATCCTCCGTCGCTAAATCTCCCAGGAAGCCTCCTTCCGCCCGGATCTTCGCTATCCTTCCCATGTGAACAGCGTCAATTAGAAAAGCGGGACATTTAGAAAATGGGATTTTAGCTAAATTTTCCCCGGCTGGCCGAACACGAGCGTCGTGCTTAATCGGCGGGAAGCGCCGGCCATTCATCCCTTCCTCCCGACCCGCACTTCCAGGCCGAGTTCTGGCAAACATCCCATCCTTCTGAAGCGCCCTTCAGCTGCTCGTGAAGGGTACTCGCACAACGGAGGCAATTTTAGCGTATGTTCACGTCCGTCTGAACGTGGCAGTCAGGTTTAAATAAGCCGGGCTTCGGATGAGCTTCCTCCCGCTTTGTACGATGACAACAAATTAGCCTAGCTTGGGCTAGCCCATCATGACTGAGGACCTTGGCTCGCGCTACGCTCTCCATCAGTGTAATGCTAACCATTAGCGACTGCCCTTTAAAACGGACACAGTTTGCGTCCGGCGGTAATAATGAGGGACGACGTGAACGTATGATTCCGCTCTCGCGGCGATTCATCAGCGACTCTGACGCTTATTTGAGCTTTGGACGCTTTAGACCTGCAAACACTTGGTGAGATCCCGATCTTTATCGTTTGGATTTTAAAAGCAGGGATTTTCTTCCTTTTAAAACGTTTAAAACATTGTAATATCGTCACGCAGGATGACGACAAGCTACACCAAGCTGCATCTTACTTATTTCCTGCTCCTCAATGAACAGGAAGTTGAAAATAAAGTTAGTATTTGATCCTTTTGCTTTTGTATACATGGTTTTTTGTCAATATAATGTTACATGGTGTTATTTTTAACAGTTTCGTGTCTTCAGAGACAGTTTATGGTGATATAGAGATACTTCCAATGATTCGCAGCTAAAAATCGACAAACGGTGTTTCTACTTTTATCTTAATATCCCAACTGCAGTTTTTTTTGTTGTTGTTGTTTTCTAATCCGACAGGACTCGGCGTCTGGAGATCCCCGGCACATAAAATAAAACCATAAAAAGCCGGCAGGTAAAGAGAAAACAATAATAAAAAATAATTACCGGTTACGGCTCAACGTTTTGGTTTCACTCCGGCGAGCCGGCGAGCCTGCAATCTTTGGCTTTTACTGCTCCGCCTCTCTAAAAAGAGCCACTGGAAAGGTTTTTCTCTGAAAACCTGTGTTTTTACTCTCCAGCCTCCTGATCCTCCGCCATTTATTGTCAACGACCCGGACAGAAGCCCGGCAACAGCAACGATCAATAAGGTATTACCGTATTTTTCGGACAATACGTCGCATTTTTGTCATACGACCTATATATTAAAATATCAACATGAATTTCACGTATTTGTTATTTTGACACTGACAGCCGCGAGAGTTCGCTCTCGGCTTGTGCGACTAGAAAATTTAAAATTTAAACGTCAACACAAATGCGCCAAAAAGGAAAGTCATATTCTGCAGATTACGAGCTGCAAGTCGTGAAATATGCAGCCGAAAACGGTAATCGAGCAGCAGAAAGAAAGTTTGTTGTGAGCGAGAGACTAGTGAGAAAAAGCCGAGGAAACTCCAACGTCTCCGCGCTGGGGTCGTTGCCATGGCGATGAGTATATATGACCTTACGGCAGGACCTTGCTGGTGTTAGCGCTTCATGCTACGAAACCGCTTTCCTATCAGAGCACAGATAACCACGTCCTAAAAACAGCCGCGGATGAAAAATTCAACGGATTTAGCGATTTGGAGTGACATCGAGAGTTTGGTAAACTTTTATGATTTGTTGTTTATGCTAGTTAGCTGAATAGCTGTGAATATGTTACGCTAACATAGCAGAAACCTGTTCAGCCTGTTGTTACTATATTGTAACGACCCTGCGGTGCTTTTTAGATCAATATCCAGAGTTCTGTGATTTCCTACTGCCTGTGAATGTGTTTTGGGAGGCGAGAGAGCGATGAGATTAAATGCCTGTTGCTTAATTGTTCTAATGGATGCAATAAATATGAGATTTAGCCAGTAAAGGTCATGGTCGGGCTCGTCCGCTCGCACGTTACGCCGTAACTTGCCTTGCTTTTGTTTTCTGACGTCATCAAATATCTTCTCCCCTCCAAAACGCTACTTTTGCACTTTTTGGCCGGTGCGATTTACACTCCGGAGCGATTTATAGTCTGTAAAATCCGGTAAAGGACCGGACAGTAAGGGGTGGAGGATGCAGGGAGCGGATGTAGCACGGTGCTAGCATTCACGGGTGCAATTAGCAATTAGCATTTTTTCTCCGCTCAGGGGCCTCTGAGGATGTCCTGTGCCGGATTATCCGTTATTTAAGCGAGTGTTCCCCCCCCTTCCGCCCCACTCCGGTGATCATATGAAATATTTGAAAGGTTTTGCAGCCTGAGCGTCGTCCACGCCAGCTGGCGGTCTAATCCGGTCCGGCTTGGCTGTTCCCTCCTCCAATCCAGTTGCCTCGCGGCCCCGGGCGACCCCCTCATCCGTCTATGTGTCGACGGTAAATCTCTGGTCTGGTTTACCTCGCGGGGCAACTGGTCAGATTACAGTGTGTGTGTGTGTGTGTGTGTGTGTGTGTCAGAATGCGTCCTCGATGACGAGACGCCGCTGATCACTCACATTCCGGGCTCTACAGATATCCATCACGACAGGCCCATTTCGCCCGCTCTCGCTCTGGCTTGTTGTCATGGATACGACCCCCCCACCCCCACCCCCCACCCCCGACATCCCTCTCTAAATGCGGCGCGTGACACACGATCTGTAAAACTTCAATCTTCCAATTTTTTCCTTCGCACTCCACTCATTTCTATTTATTTGCCTCCGCCGAGCTAAACAGCAACGATGAAATTGTCCCTGGAAGGAATAAAGAGTCCTAACAGGTTTACCTCCGTCTGCTGACACACAGCCTATTACTTTATTGGCACTCTTTGACAAATCCAAACACACACACACACACACACACACACACACACACACACCTCGGCAGCTGCTGCTGGCTGCAGGTGGAGGCAAAGTACGTCACATTTCTCAGCGTCGCTGCGCCGCCATAAACATATTGTGTCTCCACAGCAGGAGAAAGGTGACATTTGGTTTCGACCCACAATTAAAATGCCCTTCTTTACTCCCCTTTTTTTTAAAAACAAAAAAAAAAGTGGGGCGGTCATTGCATTGGTGCTCATTGTGAAGCCCTGAATGTGTCCTGGAGGATTTTAAGCTCCTTTTCACAGATATTTCATTGATTTTTAAGCAAATCCTATAGATTTTTAGGGTAAATTACTGCCTGATTTCTGGTTAATTCCTGGTTAATTCTTAATTTTCCTTGCAATTTCTTTCAGATCATATCATGCTGATTTCGGAAACAATAACAAGCTATTTTTTTTGCCCATATTCAAAAATATAAATCTTTTTTTATTCGATTTTTCAGAATCGGAATACTTTATCGATCCCCAAGGATAGGAAATAGCTTTTTCTTGAAAGCAGCTCCTGCTACGACATCAAGTGTGGAAGAATCAAAATGGAACTATAGAAATAGAATATAAAACATAGAAAAGAATATAAAAACAAAGAATAAAAATAGAGAATAATAAAAAGAACACTAAAGATCAAAATAAATAGATTAAAATAAAGTTAACGGTATGTAAAAGTATATAGAAATATATGTAATGTGTATACATTCATATGATTACATGTAGGTGATTTAAAAAAAAGTTGAATATAACCATGAATTGAAAAAACGTGATAATAATAAGATATTATAAGGCAAAAATCAGGACATAAAGTTGGATGCGTGGAAGAGCTGGAGTTGAACCTTCACTTTCAGCAAATTCCGGACACGCAGAGCGAAAAATATCACAAACGTGACGAGCAAAGACCTCAGGGAACCAAACCAACTTCCTGGCGAGGCGGGACTGAGAGTCACCGGTCTAAGCTGCTTTGTCTCGAGGGGGCGGGAGGCCTTCCATCGTCAGGCAGAAACAACAAAAAAAAAAAACAAAATCCAACACACACACCCACGTGGACGACGACTGCCGAAGGAGAAAACGACAAAAGGATAAAGCAGAGAGGGAAGGGAAGGGCGAGAACCAAAACAAAACAAGCAGAGGGAGGCCTGCTGCATATTTCCCCAGAGCAGAAGGGGGGCATTATATTTATATATATATATCTCTATTCATATAGATATATATATATATTTATGGATATCTGGAGCGAGCCCAAAGGTCCTCCTCTACAAGGACGCCACGGAATAAAACACTCAGCGATGAGGTCTGTGATCGGGGGCGACAGGGGGAGGCAGAGGAGGCCCAGAGAGAAGCAAACTGGAAGACGAAGAGGGGGGAAGCTCAGCTAAACGTCCTCGCCGCCAAATATATTCACATATCACATATTTACAACGGGTTTTTCATTCATTTCTCTGCAGAAAAAAATGCACCCGACTGCATGGGTAGGGGTGTTACATTAGCATTATGTCGTCCTCAAAAGGGTCACGTGTGGAACAGCATAAAATGTAAAATAAATGTAACTACGTGTGAAATAATCATTCAAATTTAAAATGTTACTTATGCATTCGATGTTTACGAGTTGCTTTGTTGCAAAGCTGCCGTCCTAGTTTGGCTTTTCATTCTTGAACAATGTGTTGTTTTTCTGGAAGGCTAACTTTAGCACACTTAGCGCCGCGTTTAGCGTTAAAATGCCGACGTAGATTGAACTCTTTGGAAGCATACCGCTTTTTCTCCTTGAAGCACAAACTCATGTTACACCTGTAGCTTCTAGACAAGTACTACCTATGTATGTACGCATACATTTATTGTTATTTTTAGTCGATGCGGCTTATATTCAGATGCGCTCGATAGTGCGGAAATGACTGTAACTCTTAAAGTGTTATTCATTTAAAAAAATGCATTTCTCTCTGGCAGCAATTATTAATGTGTCTGATTCATAATTTATCAGTATTCCAATTATTTATTCACATGTTTACAGGATTTTTATTTTGTGGGAAGGTTAATTATATTATATTTCAATTTTCTTTGTATTTATTTGTAATCTATTAGGCACAAAAATTTGGGAAGGGTATAGATATATACATATACATACATATGTATACATATAATGCTCAAAAAATAAAGGGAACACTTAAAGAACACAATGTATCTCTAAGTCAATTACATATAAAAAAAACTCTAACTAGTTGCTTTGATGTTGCTTTGATGTTTTTCTGGAAGGCTAACTTTAGCATACTTTGGTGTTTGGTGTCGAAATGCCGACGCAGATTGTTCTCTTTGATAACCGACAGAACCGACATACAGCTTTTTCTCCTTGAAGCACAAACATGTGTTGTCCTTCCCATCTTTCTTGAAACAAACGTCCATCGGCATCAACTTTTCTCTTCCTTCAGGGATCATTTGTCTTTTCAGTTCCACTTGGAAACGCTGCGATCTTAACGGGACGCCGTCATTTTGCGGGTAACACGATCGGCATGAATTGTGGGAAATGCAGTTTATGGTCAATTCACGCGTTTGACTTATTTGTTTTAGGACATTCGGACCTTTTATGACGTTCTTGCGGACCACATTTGGCCCGCCGGCCTTGAGTTTGACACGTGTGCCGTATAATATACTGGAAAATCAATATTCACAGCGGTGAGCTGACGACTATACCAGATACCAAACAATAGTACACAATACTGTCATGTGTAGTAGGTTAGTACTGAGCAGAGCGCTGTAGTATGCTTTACTATAGTACTACTCTATGTACTACACTACACGCCACACCTTTATACTACAACTATAGTATATTCAGCAATACAGAGATGCAGTAGCATGTCTTACAGTAGCCTCTCCTACTGTACTACGCTATACTTTACTACATGAAATGGTCTAGTACTGCTATAAGTATACTGTATACTGCTCTGAAAATAAATAGAAGACTTAAACAACACAATGTAACTGTAAACCGTCCACTTGGGAAGCAAAACCCATTTATTGTGACTTGTTTTAAGGGCATGACATGTGTTTTTCCACTTTTATTTGGAGTGTGACTCCAATTCCAGACCTCCATGGGTTCACACATTTGATTTCCATTGATTATAATTGTGTCATTTTGTTGTCAACACAATCAACTATGTAAAGAGCAAAGTATTTCATCACAACATTTCATTTACTCAGATCTAGGATGTGTTATTTTAGTCTTCCCTTTATTTCTCTGAGCAGAATATGATGTATAAGTGTAACGTTGCACACTGTTGTGTCAAACTTGAAGTAAAATCAAACACATTGAGGTCCAGTAGAACATAAAATTGTACAGTATTGTATTTTATAGCGATCCTGTGGTACATTAATACGCAATGTGATACTGCGTTCTTTAATGGAATATCATTTTTCACGTTCACTTTGTGAATCAGCAATTTAATCTTGAGGTATTATTGTATTTTCTTCAAATCTTATTAGTTTATTTCCATAACGTGACCTTCTCATTTTCAAGACAGACACAGTGGATCTCTGATCATCATCTAAGCCTGGAAGACGCTTCGTCACTGCGGCGGCGGCGGCGGCGGCACGTCGGACGGCATCCGGCGAGCCGACGGGCTTCTACGCTTCACGCCGATATGAGGAGGAAAGTGTCACACATCGCTGGATCTCTAATCAAGCAACGCTTAGGACCGTGAGAACATGTGACTCAGTGCAGAAGTTCTCGGGTCGCCTGGTTAAAGCCGCTGCCGTTACAGTGGAGGCCGAATTTTCAAACAAATAAACAAAAAAAGGTATAAATGAAATGAGGATATTTGAAGCGGTCATTCAATGACGGAGAGACAGTTTGAAGGTTGGAGCTTCGATTCTTTGAGGAGGTTGTTATGAAAACAACAAAAATGAGCGTCACATCGTTTACGATAATGGGAGGTAGAAGAGCGTCTCCAAGAACTCTGGATCTGATTGGAAGAATGGAAGTCACACGCTCGCTGTGCTCGCACTGTGCAGGAAACTGCTATTTATTTCTATTTTTCTTTAAATAAAAACCATGCAGGCCATTTATCTCACCTACCAGCTTTGATTTAAAGGATTATCCACATATTCAGTATCTCCTTTGCAGCCGGTTTTCTATTATTTTTCTAATCAAGCTCCAAAACGTGACGTCGTCGTGACGTCGTCGTGACGTCGTCGTGACGTCGTCGTGACGTCGTCGTGACGTCGTCGTGATGTCACGACATCGGTTGGTGTCGGAAATAACAAAAAAAAGGGAGAAAATAGTTCCCCTGTGAACAATTTCCAAAAGCAGCTGGGACGGATAATAAAAAAATGGAGAAAACAAGTAAAAAAAAAAAGAAATCAAACAAAGAGTGTGTATTTGGAAAAGAGCAAGTGTGTGTGTGTGTGTGTGTGTGTGTGTGTGTGTGTGGGGTTGTTTGAAGGCAGTATCTTGGATGAGCTGATTGAGAAATGGTTGGCATTTGGACGATACAGTACATGTTTTTCTAAAAATAGTCACGGGGACATGGAATTTCTCTGGAGGCGGCTGCGCCTGTGTGTGTTTGTGTGTGTGTGTGTGTGTGTGTGTGTGTGTGTGTGTGTGTGTGCGCGCGCACGCATGCGCCGCTGTACTTCTGACATTTAGCGGCGACATGCAAACACACATATTACCTCCGCGCAGCAACAAACACTTGAAAACCCAGCATGAGATGCGGTCCGTTGGTCGCAGCCGGCGACGTGCACGTGCATCACCGGCTCCCGGCGACGTGCACGACACCACCTTCTGCAGAGAATCCCAGGACCATCCAAGCTGAGGACCACCGACCAGAGCATCATCTTCCACGCCCTTGAAGAAGCCCTGATTATAAAGGAATGACTCGTCTCACCAAGACCTCCAGCTGCTTCTTCTTCCTCCACAGTGAATCCACCTTCTCCATCCAACCCTCTTTGGATCCTCATGTCCATCCATCTTCTCCTTGGTCTTCATCTAGACCTTCAATTCCAGCATCCGTCTACCAATATATGGATTATCCCTCCTCCGTCCGTGACCCAACCATCTCTGACCTTCTCTCCAGAACATCTAACATGTGTCCCCCTCATTCCTGATCCTCTCCATCCTGGTCGCTCCCAACGAGAACCTCAACATCTCCATCTCTTTGACCTCCTGCTTCCTGTCTTTTGGTCGTCGTCAGTGTTATTTTAATTATGATCCGCACAAATTGGTTTTCATCGATTAATAGCAAACAACGATTTCTGAAGAAAACTAAACTTGAGACTAAAATCGGCGAGTATCTTCGGTTTGAGTTGACTTGGACTTCAGGATCTGATGCTCTCAGATCAGATCGGAGGTCTAATCTGAGATGAAGACGTTCGCTTGGAGATATCTACGCTTGAAACCTGAGCTCTGCTTTTTCAGAAAAGCGTCTCCTTCCACTTCGCTGTTTGTAGAGCATACGGTATCACTGGTCTCACCACCTTCTCCTCCAGCTTTCCTTCCCTTCTGGCTGATGTTCTTCTATCTCTTGACACTTTCCTCCCGCTTGAACCCGTTTCTTTACCTCCCGATCGCTTGACTGTTGACCCTCAGTTCTTGAAACATCTCACCGGTGCGTCTCCACTTCCACCTTCGCAAACTCTGGACCGAAAGTACGCACCACCCCGCTGATGCTGGGGGTTGGTGGTGGTGTTAAGAAGGTCCAAGGATTTTTTTTTCTGGCCCCAAAGAGCACAAACGCTTGCCAAAAACAAAGGTGTGGAACCGGAGCTCCGTGCTCTTCGTGAATTTACAGCTGGGCGCCGAGCAGGTGCAAGGTTGGCTGTTATATCAGCAGGCAGGGTGGGCGGAGGTGTTGTGTTAACAACAAGGTTAACATTCTCTGAATCATACACCCCATAACACACACACACACACACACACACACACAAATATATGTTCATGTATATATGTATATGTTGTCCTGGCAGGTGCAAAGAGATAAACTCACGGAGAGAAAATCAAGCCTTGAGGCGAATGGAAAACCCAGCAAGATGTCAGATTGGTCGCCCAGGCAACAGAAGGTGGATTTAATTCAACTCGGTGTTTGTCCTGGTTGGTTGTTTTGTTTTTTTTTTTTTTAAATGAGTAAAATAAAATAAAAAGATAATTCTGCTCTAGGAAGAAAAATATGATCTTACGAAGTGCATGATTGATGAACGACCAAAATACGCGCTACAAAATTTTCACGAAGCTAGTGATTCCTCAGTGTATGTGTACGTGTGTGTGTGTGTGTGTGTGTGTGTGCGTGTGTGTGTGTGTGGTGGGGATTTTGTCGCTAATCGCTAAAATGACACCACCCACTTTACATTTCCAGGCCGCGGAGGCTGTCAGGATCTAACTCGTGATACTCGTGGAGAGAAGACGTAGCGATTTGCTAATACCTTAGCAAAGTATAATAACACCCTAATAACCAGGTGATAACGACTTTAGCAGTAGTGACAAGCTACAACTTGGCCAATATTCTACATCCCAGGAACTGGAGATCACAAAGTGCAAGATATACGAGCAGCTGACATGGACAGAACAGAATCTAAGCAAATGTAAATCATTAGGCTACATGAAAGCAGTTGGTCTTTTAGCAAAGCATGAATATGCAATTGTACAAATTGTTTTCGGTTTAATAACTCCCGTTCGGAATCAGAGGAGTTGTTGATCTCCCTTTTGTGCCGGTGCATCAAAGTCTGGAGTTAGTTTTGTTGGCGCAGTTCTCAGGACGGATCCGATGTGTCGGCCAATTAGCTAGGCTTTGTTGGCGTTGGCGACGCCGAAAGTCTGCTGGCATATGAAGGTCGAGCCAAATAACGTCAGCATCTTATGTGCCGTCGCCTCCCGGGGGGTTCGAACCACGGCTAATCGCTCATTTGAATGCCTGCATTCAACTTGCCTGGATACTCGACTCTTGGACGGAGGTTTGTCAGCGAAAAAAAAGGTTGACGAGTTTGTAAATAAGCCGTGCTGACTGCTAACTAGCATCGTTAGCATGTGACGGTGGATAATGTATTCTTTAAAAGGCATACGGCCGTTGATCAGACGTCAGTGAAAAAATATTTTATCGTCCACTCCTTAATTTAACAACCGGGACTCAAAGTCCACTTTTCCGTGATTTTCCCAATTTTTTTTCAAAGGGAAAAGTAAAAAAAAAGGGTTTGAGGAATGCAGGCACTTAAGGGAAAATGAAAAATAAACTCCCGTATTTTCACGACTATAAGGCGCACATAAAAGTCTTAGATTTTCTTCAAAATGTGCAGCGCACCTTGTGTCCAGTAGAGAACACCATGAGGAAGTTACAGGGGGAAGCGTGGGTGTCGATTGTATATAAAAGAACAGGTATGTGCGTTATGCAGAACATCGTTGTTTTAACAACCCTGAAAACATCGCAGACAAACACATCCAGCCCAGTGACATCACCAACATGGTGACATCCCAATGAGTCACACTGTGCAGAAGAAGTGGACCAGCACGGTAGCAATACGCACAACGGGGTACCAAAAGTCTTCTTGGAGACCACGGTTTCACTAAGAGTTACGCCACAATTTGCGAATGGATTGTAGATGCTCGGGCTAACGTGTCCGCTGGCACTGTTGTTCCAGCTTTCGCGAAAGCCGGCATCATTTGCGAGGAGCCGCATGGCACGGAAAGTGGCTCTGACGGTGAAGAAAGTGAAGCTGGCATGTTTGATGGAGATTTAGCGAAACAGAGGATGAGGACTTCGATGGGTTCGATTGATGACGATTACCAGTAAAACAATGTGAATACCAAGCTCAGTTTAGCTCCCACTCAGTTTTTAAATAAGCAGACTTGTATGCTTGTGTGTGTTGTTGTTGTTGTAAAGCAGACGTAGTAGAGGACACCATGAGAATGTTAAAGGGGGAAGCGTGGGCGTGGATTGTATATAAAACCCGCGCCTTATAATCAGGCGCGCCTTATGTGTGAGTTAAATACAATAATGGCACACGTAACTGAGACTGTGCCTTTTAGTGCGGTGCGCCTTATTGTCGAGAAATTATGGTAAGTTTAATTCTAATGAAATTCAAAGTTTGGCGGGCCGGATTAAAAAGCCCAACAGTCCATATACGGCCCGCTGGCCGTAGTTTGCTAATACCTGGGTTAGCATGTTAGCTCTGCAGGCGTAGGGTTCACTGTCAATCACCACTTTTCCTCCACGGCGTCACAGCGCCGGATTATCATAGAAACACAACCGACACATGTCCGACCTCTAACACGTCCACCTTACATCCTTACATCCTCTGTATCTTATTTTCCCAAGGAGAAAAACCGTCCATACATGAGCTATCGGTTACTTCCCATTTTGGTCTAACAGCGAGAGTTGCAAGAATTCAGCGCCAGTAATTTACACACAGATTATTTATTACAAATTTTTGCCAGTCTTGCTCTCCAACACTACATCCCCCAAATAACTGTGGGGAAAGAAATACAAGTTATCCAAAAATCATGAGATATTTAACAACTGTACAAAAGTTTAATTAAACTACAAATCAGGAAATAATTGGAGAGAGATGAGGATTTTTTCACAAGTTTTTTCATAAGTTTCAGCTCCCCCAAGAAGTTGGAGGCCCCCAGTCGCCCCCAGAAGCCCCCTGAGGTTGTTTAAACATGTATGCTTGGCGGCGGGGGGGTTTGTCCTCAATCCTCCACTGCGCAACCGGGATATGATGAGATTATTGGACGGCTCCGCCCTCCCGCACGGCCCTGCGCCATTGTCTTAAAAAGATTAACCACACCATTGTCCTTGCCAGTAATGACGGGATAAAAAGGCCCACAGCCGCGCGGCGAGAGTGGAAATGCTCGCCGCTAATGCGGTCCCACGGAGTGTGTCGCCGTCATCCGCCGTCCCCAATCCTCATTAGCATGAACAAACAGAACGGGAGATCGGATTGGTCGCGCAATCAGTCCACTGAGCGGCGTCCGGTGCGACCGGGGGATTTCGCCGTCTTTCACCTGGTTGGCGGGGGGGCAATTTCCTGTCTCGGCGCTGAATATAATCACCCGACTGACCGGTAAACCAGAGGCTGCTGGGTCTAATTTAAAATAATGAGCTGCAAGGGCCGATAAACGACGGATATCCTTATCTTTTCGCCGCGGCTTATCGTAATGTCGAGTCAATTCAGCCTCTGGACGGAAACAGAAAAAAAGAAAATACCCCATTAACTTGAGGGGGAAGATCTGGCCACAACATCATTTGAGGAAATGATGGAAATGTGTCCCGCAGACAGCGACTCGCTCACCTAAATTCCATTAAGTGAAGTCAATCTCCCCCTCGACAGGAAATAATTGAAAACGTATTTAAACGGTAAATGTACATCTGCAAATGAAGACGCGTGTTTTCTAGTACAAGGAATCGTTTTTCTGTAAAAACAGAATGAAGAATCTAATGACTGCTCACCAAGGTAACGTCGGTCGTACGGATCGGAGGTAAGAAACTCCAGCAGGCGTAGGACTCGACCCCAAACAGGCAGGGTTTAAAATGCTGGTTTATTTTGACCCGGTGAAAAGGTACAAGACAGTGGCAAGACATGTATGGTTTAGAAACTTAGAGACAATGATGAAAAGATAGGTGGCAGAGCTAGAGGTGGCAGATATGAAGATGTCGAGGTTCTCTTTGGGAGTGACCAGGATGGATGGGATCAGGAATGAGTCCATCAGAGGGACAGCACATGTTAGCTGGTTTGGAGAGAAGATCAGTGAAGCCAGACGGAGATGGTTGGGTCATGGACAGAGGAGGGATAGTGAATATATTGGTAGACGGATGCTGGAATTGGAGCTGCCAGGCAGGAGGTCTGGAGGAAGACCAAAAAGAAGATTTATGGACATAGCGAGAGAGGAGGATACAGAGGGAGGGTCAGATGTTTGGCGGTGGTAACCTCTGAAGGGCCAAAGGAAAAGAAGAAGGGTAGGGGTGAAGCTAGGCGGGAACAGGCAGACCAGGCGGGAGGTGCTAGCATACACTGACAAAGGCAGCCCAGTAAGGGACGGGCGGCTAGGCAGAAGGTGCTAGCACCTACGAGGGAAGATGTTCAGTCGGGACGGGCGGCTAGGCAAGGGCCGCTGCATACAAAGAAGGGGCAGTGAAGCTCGGTTGGGGATCGGCAGCTAGGCGGAAAGCGCTAGCATTCAGTGACGAAGGAAGCCCTTTCTGGGACGGGTGTCTCGGTAGAAGGCTTTAGGATACATTGACAAAGGAAGCCCGGCGGCCGGGCGAGAGGCGCTGGCGTACACCAACAAAGGAAAGGAGCGAAAGGGGAAGGCTTGCACTGGACCCCGAAAAAGAGCAAATAGCGTGGGATGGCGAGGGAAATCTGTGAATGACGTGGCAACCAGTAAGATTCAAAGCTCCAGCCTTTAAACCCTCACTGATTGCCAGTAACCAGGGCCAACCATGCACTCCTAGTTGGTCATGTATACTCATATTTATGGTAATTTCAGCCCCTTCTATCATGACTGACTACATAACATTGTCATGCTAACATCCTGCTGGCCAGTCAGCGACCAGGGGTCTGGGTGACGGTAAGAAAGACAAAATAAATATGATTAAAAGGAAGTTTAATTTAGGGGGAGGTGATGTCTTTGCACTGGTTTCAATCTGTATATATCTGAATATTCATTTTGTCAAAAAAACAAACAAAAAAAACATAAAAAAATTATATATATATATATATTTTTTTTTTTAAATTTTTATAATTTTATATATATATATATTTATATATATAATTTTTTTATGTTTTATATATATATTAAAAAAAGTATATATATATATATATATATATTTTTTTTTTTATATATGTTTATATTAATCTACCTCACTCATTCAATCTTAAGTTGCATCCCTGTAGAAATAAAATGTGTTTGATGCAAAATATTTAACCTACAAGACAGTTTAGAAATAATAACCTCTTGCTATCGCCAGTCCTCAAATGAGGACATCACCACATTTTAAGTTCTCTGTTGCTGATCCTTAGCTTTGATGGTTTGCCCTTAAAATTATATCGCTTTGTATATTAATATGGGCGTAAATCCAGAGTAGCAGTTCCAAGCCTGAGAAGAAACCGGATGAGGACATCGGGACTTAACCAGAAAACCACAGAAAAACACATTTTCCGGACTGTTTCACATACACGTGCACAAACTTTGGTCCGACTACTCTTAAACAGGAAGGAAATATTAAAGATGCATCACAAACACAACCTCTGCGGCTCACGGATACACGCCCGTGAAATGAGTTTTGCTAGGTTTTCATTCTGAAAGTGCACATTCCCCACGAGGCAGTCGCCCGTACCTAATGGCAGACGTCAGCGGGCCGTTCTAACAGTTACAAACATGGAAGACAAACACAAGCATGACTCAGAGTACATTAACTGCGTTTTATTGCAGCGAAGACAAAAAGCCTCGGCGTATTTTGTGCGTCCAAGTGTTAAACGTTGTTAAAAAAAAAAGCATACATGTCTATGATTCAAGATAAGTACCTTCCTATTTCACTGGGGCTTTGCTGCTAGTCGCGCTTTGTTTATGGCTGCTGATCCGGCTTCTTGTATATTTCATTTTTTAAATTTTTTTCAAAAATGAAAACGTGGCGTTACGGTACGGGAAGGAAAACCGCACCGTTTCGGAGGTGGAATGAAGATAAACATTTATACATATGAGAGACAACACGTAAGAGTGTGCCGGCCAAAGCGGCAGAACTGCTCATTAAACTCACGTCAGCGCAAATGCGTCACTTTGCCGGCTGCTTATAAAATATGGAAGCGGATTTTCATTACACGGCCTCGGGTTGAAACGGCAGGTCTCCGAATTCCATAGACAAAGAGATTTGATAGTCCGTTTCTGTCTCTCTGGACGTGGACGGGCGTTAGCAAGCCTGGGATTGGGGTGCCGCATTTCAGAGATTAAGAAGGTTACAAGGGGCAGAAAAAAAATTGCTAAACTGCAAAAAAAAGCGGGCATTTATTGTGCGAGCGGCAGCGATAGCCGGTTGATATGTTAAACGCTCTGTAGCATTACTTAGCATTACATGGTTGTGGCTGAGGAGGAAGCGCGGTAGCTGGGGAGGCTGCTAAAGAAAGATAGTTAGCTTTTGGAACAGCTATGTAGCATGGAGTGTTTCCAGGATGTCAAGCCTTCTTGAGTTGTAGGCCACGAAACACCAATGAAGGAAGGGATTTGAAATATACCTCAGGCTGCTATTGGCTGATGTAGGTAAGCGGTGTCTGTTTGCTAGGGTGTTATCCTGCTGTTAGCTTGCTTGCTATTTGTTGCAGATAGCTTCTCTACAGCCAGATGGGCCTCTACATGTGTTTCACCATGAATCTTGGCACAAGGAACACTAACACCTTGTCCTGTTTATTAATGAATGTTTATATATGATGGATAAGAAAATTAAAGTAAATTGTTGACACAAGACTTGCATGGCACACAGTGTTGTTTACAGAACGATATTACACATCATTCATTATATACAAGGTGTTATGACTTTACTGCTTTTAGAAAAAGCACTGTCTCATGTTGATGATATATTTCCTATAATCCTTTTATTGGTATTTTGTCAGGAAACCGTCCCTATCCTGTCAGCTGGAGCGGAATACCTGAACGGGTTGGGAAAGTGCTCCAAGGTCTGATGTCGACGGATCAAGAATGCTAACATTAGCATGTGAGTTTTTGGTTATGGTTCAAAAGGGCAAAAAGCAGATTTAGCTTTATTATGATGCAACGGAACCGCAACAATGAGTCACATCTGTCGTCTGTTACCGTGACGACAGACTTGCGAGCCGCGGTTAATTACCGGATTAGAAGCACTTTTTCAAGAGTGACGGCGAGCACGTATTATACCGATTCCCCCCGGCGACGGGGACGGGGCCCATCAGTCACATTGCTAGCATGTCACTGCACCGATGCTAAAAATATAAACATCTGTGACAGCGAGGTCTGAGACCACCATATGTTTTGGATTTTGAGACACAAAACAAAGTGGCGTTTGTTGGTTGTCTACCTGCAAGGGTTGAACCCCCTGCTGGTCGGTCCGTGGAAGTGCGAGGTGCTGTCGGTCGAAGAGCCAAAACAGAGTTTTCCCAAGAGACCGACTCTGCAAGAGGCAGCTGGGGAGTGATGAACGTTTCTTTTTGAGAGACGCAACTCATGTGTAACGAACCGTTTACCTTCTCTAATTTGATTTGTTTGGTCAGATGACATTCCTTAAAGAGCGGCGTGCCAAAATTATTCAAAGAGCATCCAAGTAACCCAAATGTTAGAGGCCTTTTCTGCACCAAGTGCCACAATGTAGACGTTTATGGGAAGTAATGGACGCCACCAAGCCCCGCCCCCAGCCCGAGTCAAAATGATCTAAAAAAGTATATTTATGAATATTTGCACAGAGGATACTTATATTTAAAATACATGTTTGTTTACCTTGCGTAACAGCATGGACGTTGATGGGACAATACAATTTTGTTCATTTTTTGGCCACCACTTTCCAAAAGCATCAGTCATGGTGGAACGCTATTTGGATCAAGATCTCTGATTGGCTGTACTGTCTGTCAATCAAGTGCCAGATGCCAGAGAGGGGATGGATGATTAGCTAAAAGCTATATTTTGAATGGCATGCTATCTACCCGCGCTGCCTGTACTGTTGTGGATTCTCTTTTGCAGTTTGAGGGATGTTGCCTTTGCGATCGGTAGATTGCGACGAATATTTGAACAGACTTATCCTGCACTCAGGGTGGCCTGCTGGAGCCAATCCCAGGTGTCATTGGCACGAAGGCCCGAGTCCTTCGTGCTACTTCGTGCTAGTTCGTGCTAGTTTGTGCTAGTTCTTGCTACTTCAATAGCCACCAGTCTGACACCAACAGACTCAACAAGCTCATCAGGAGAGCTGGATCTGTCCTGGGAGTGGAGCTGGAGTCTGCTGTGCAGGTGTCAGAGAGGAGAAGCTGAGGAAGCTCCTCAGCATCATGGACAACGTCCATCACCCTGTCAGAGCTCTTTCAGTCGTAGATTGAAACCACCAAGGAGCTCCACTGAACGCCACAGGAGGTCTTTCCTACCTGAGGCTATCAGACTTTTTAACTCCTCTTCCTTCAGCCGAAGGGAATCTTCAAATCTTTGTACTTTTTAAGACCTTAAAACACTTGATAGCCTTAACTTTGACACTTTATATTTTATTGTATTTCTTATTCTCCCTCCTTCCTACTATTATTTATTATTGTTATGTTTTACTTGAAACTCTGGCACAACAATTTCCTTCAGGATAAATAAAGTTGTTCTCATCTTATCTTATCTTATCTTAGCCACTGCTTAGCGGCCATTGAACCACTTCAGCGCAGTGGTTCACCAACCGTAGACAGTATCGGCAAAACCCTCATGGTTCAGGGTCTCTTTGAATTTCAGGGACCCCGGTAGCGAGCGCAGGGGTTTGCCGAGTCGCAACCCCTTGGTCTCTTAAAACCTTAAAACGGTAAGTGGGCCGATGGTGCAACCGGCGTGAGGTAAGAAACTCCAAAAACGGTCAACCGTGTAGAAAAGGAGCATACAAGTGCAGCAGGTGAAGAAGGGAACGGTAACAGAAAGGGACAAACACGGGTCTCCGGAGGCGGGTCGGGTAGGGAAGTCTGGAACGAAGGCGATCGATCCCGTCCTCCGCGGATCTCCTCATTCACTGTGACATTTGTTGAAAACCTCCGGAGGACGACCCTACAGCTGTACATGCCTATTCAATTAAGATCCTCCGCCTTGGCTCGCCTCCGTCTTTCCACTCGGCGGCCCGGCGCTCATCTTTCCCTTCCGTTATCTCTCTCTTCTTGGCTTTCTCTCGGCGCAAGTCGGCGGGAAAAGTGCACAGTTTCTCCGAGGAAAGCCTGGAAGACTCGCCTACGCGGCAGATTTGTATTTATTTATACCGACGCCGGCAGGAAAACAAAGTTGCGCGCGGCGACGAGAGGAGGAGGGAAAGCGAAGGACTCGAGTTTCCCATCCGTGGTGTTTTACTTGTTTCTTATTTTTCAGTTTAACGCGCAAAGCCAGCGAGCACGGCGGTAAATAAAGCGTTAGTTTGCTCTCTCAGACACCCGGTCTCCTCTCCAGGAGTCTGTGTTGACCTGTGTGCTATCCTAGCTTAGCATACGGGCCGGGGCCAAGAGGACAAAGCACCTCATTTGCACATCACCCAACTGCTGTGGAAACTGCTCAAAACACTAAAACTGATCGACACAGTTTCTCGAGTCACCAGAAACTGGATTTTTCACAGTTGGCAAAGTCCTTGCTACGTTCACACAGGACTGTCTCAGAAAATTAGTATATTGTGATAAAGTTCTTTATCTTCTGTAATGCAATTAAAAGAAACAAAAATGACTTTTTCATGATATTCTATTTTGAGATAGGATTTTTGAGTTTTCTTAAAATGTAAGCCATAATCAGCAATATTAACATAATAAAAGGCTTGCAGTATTTCTGTTGATTTGTAATGAATCCAGAATGTATGACATTTTTGTTTTTTGTAATTGCATTACAGAAGATAAAGAACTTTATCACAATATTCTAATTTTCTGAGACGGTCCTGTAGATCTTCTCTTCGGTCTTCTTCTAGACCACCAATTTCCAGCATCCGTCTACCAATATATTAACTCTCCACCTTCTGTCCACGACCCGACCATCTCACTCTGGCTTGATGTCCAAAATATGAGCCGTTCCTCTGATGGACTCATTCCTGATCCAATCTCACTTCCAAAGACACTCCTGTCTTTTGGTCATTGCCACTGCTTGCAGACCAAACCAGATCTCACCAGTGTCTTGTCCACCTTTGGCAAGCTCCTTACCGATTTCAAAGAATAAAATATATGACAACAATCCTGATCGGGGACGATTTGTTGACCGGGGTGATCTGGACGAAGCGCCGCCAAAAGGCTAAAAAAGGAAGGAGTCTTACAATCTGTCGCTGTTGCAGCTTTTCTGGGCCTCAATCAGGTTGAAATCGCCCCGAGTTCTCTCATACCTTGGATAAAACCTCAAATATGCCGTATTAATGTATTTTTATATATTTACGAGTTCAATCACTGTTATGTATTAATTTATAGGAAGTGTTGATAAGAGTCCGGGAAAGGTTACTGAGAGTGTGGAGGGTCATAAAGCTTTACATGATATATAAATCATGAAATAAACATACGGTTGGTACTTAGTGGATCAGGACTGCCAGTGATGGACCTGGATGTAACTTCCTTGTAGCTTGTTTTGTTTTGTTTATCTCGCAGCCGTTGCTTAGAACTGGGCGTCCAAACTGTTTGCAAAGAGGGACGTATTTGTCAAAGTGGAAATGTGTGAGGGACCGTTCAGCCTGACAGTCTTACAACTAATCACATTAAATACAAATGATTTTTTTTTTTGCATACTTTTCATGTTTTAACACCGAACATAAAGTTTTTACCAAAATCACTGTCTTTCATATTTGCACACCACATAAACTGACCAAAGAAATACTCTCAGAGAGATTACTGTCATTTCCGGACTACTGAGTGCACCTGAATCTCAGTCGCAGCGGCTAAAAATGACTAAATAAATCTGTGTGTACAAATAAATGTCCATAAGCTGCAGGTGTCCACGCTGTAATATGACATATTTACACACAAATTGTATTTAACCTTTAATTAAATACATACCAGTAACATCCACAAATACGTACTGGAAATGCTTTTTTCTGAACAGTGGCTGTAACACAAAAAGATGAATAATAAATAAGATAAGGAAAAGTCCATCCGTCCATCCATTTATCTTGGTCTTCCTCCTGCGCGCTAAAACCGCTAAAGTCGTCTTCTTCGCCGTCGGAATCGAACGCCCTCAGAATTTCTACAATGTCCGATGTGACGAGGCGAAATGTTTTGGCGGCGTGAAGCTCGTTAGCATAAAAAATCCACAAATTAGCCTCATGGTTGTTGAAGCCGCAGAGTTCAAAGCGTGTGGAAAAAGTAGCGGCTTCCAGTCCGGATATGAGGGTGAACATATCTGGGTTCATGGAAACATGAGATATTATTCACTATGAAATGCTCACTATCTAAATTCCAAACATGTGAACAGGACAAAAACACAAACAGTGATATCATTAGAAGTACACAACGCTAACGGGCCGCGGGAATCCTCGTATCGGACCGTCCTGCTCTGGAACGGCGCTGGCGGACGCATATTATTGATTTTGTGACAGAAGCCGCGGGCCGGTGGAGATTCGAACACGGGCCACATTTGGCCCGCGGGCCGGACTTTGGACGTGCCCGGGTTAGAAGTTGGATTACGATGTCATTTTGACAAAACACATGTAAATTATGACCCGTTTCTAGTCGCCGTGTACAAATTGAACGGGTCGCCTTCGTCATCGTTGCAAAAGTTACCCTCCCGCTGCTCGGCTGCTAGCGATGAACCTCCATGTAACTTGGAGCTCATGTAGCCGCAGGGAACGTATTTGTGTTTATTTGTTCCAGGTTTTATTACAATATTTGACAAGATGAACACAAACTGTGACATTTGTGTGCGGTGAGCCTATCCCAGCTGTCTGGACCGAACCGAAGGCCGTCTCGCCGTGAAGCCGAGGCGCTACTCATCCCGTGAACTCCCACCCCGTGATATTATTTCACACAAATTAATAAATAAAATGCTGATTTTTTTTTTTTTTTTTCCCCTTAAATCACTACATCCCGCAGTTTGTCAGCTCCGCGTGTTCTTTGAAATGAAGAGTGTGGGTTATTTTTTTTTTTTACATGATTATTTCATACTGAGGTACATTAACCAGGCTCAGCATGAGGGCGGCGGTGTTTTGGATTTTTCCAATATATATTTGATGACTCGACAGTGCAGGCTTGCCTACATGGGGATACTGTTTGTTGTGCTAAGCTAACTAGCAAGTTAGCTCCGGAAGTCAAATTACAAAAATAAAAAAAAAAGTTTGGGCCTGCTTCGAGATAATAGGTGTTTTATTCATGCTAAGCTAACCTGCAGAAATGAGAAATTTCAGTGAATTCAGCTAAAATAGAACCAATTGCGTCATCTTTTTCTTGTTTTTTTTTTTCAGTTTCCGTCTTTTCAGTGAAAAGGGATTACGCCAGTGCATATGTGTTCCCGCCTTTTTTTTTTTCATTTTTTTGTTTTTTCTTCTTCTTTTGGCTGCAAGGTGAGGCGTGAACTCCCATCCCGTGCTATTATTTCACACAAATAAACAAAAAAAATGCCGTCCCCCCCCCCCTTAAATCACTACATCCCGCAGTTTGTCAGCTTCGCGTACATGATTATTTCATTTTGAAAGAAATTAAGAGAAGATGAAAAAGAAGTTATCTGAAAATCTAAAAAGCAAAAGTTACCCTCCCTTTTGTCAGGAGCCGCCGGCAGTGACGAGGGACGGCCTCCCCTCCGGATGCAGCCACGGCTATAATCGCCGCACAATCGCAGTCCTCGCAAATGGACGGCAAATGACCGACGACGACCTAAAAACATCCTCCCCGTCCCGAGTTTCGAGATTTGTGTCGCCGTTTGACGATTTGTCTTCACGGCCGAATCTTAATTTAAGTGGGTCCGAAGCGGGGAAGCAGTGAACCGGCGGGTCCCGGAAGGTCGAAATTGCCTTTTATAATTTCCCATCTCCGTGTGAATTATTTATTTGGAAAAACTTGATAATCACACAGCGAGTCTGAGCCCCTGCCAGTCACCGAGCGGCCGACCCGTGTCCGCCTCCGTTCCATATTCATCCCCGGTAAATCCTCTTTGCAGGACGCGTCCTCCGTCTTGCCGTCGTCCTTCCAGCCGGCGAGATCGTCCCGAACCCCCTCCCTTGACGATGGCGAAGCTTGACAATGGCGGGGAAGGGGCACGGATGCGGTTCCACGCCGTAGCATAGCGTAGCATGACATAAAACAACTCAACGTGGAGTCAAGCGGTGTAACGTACGTAAGCTACGCCTCACTTCTGTCCTATCAGTTCTTCGTTCATTTCCATCGTCCATCGTCCCCCTTTTCCGTCCCTAAACCCGATCTGGTTTTTCCCAAGACCCCCTTCTTCTTCCCCTCCTCCTATATGTGCTTCTCTAGGCCACCCTCATGCTCATCACGTAGCCTACTTCAGCAAATGCTTCTGCTTTCATTTACTTTATTTTCCTGTCCGCCCCCCCATCGGTGACATCGTTATTTTTAGCCCCTCTTGGCTGGAAACACACTCGTGTGTGTGTGTGTGTTTGGGATGCTGACCTGATTTCTCAGTCATCGGCATGCCGACTTCATTCCCTTCAAGTGCCGCCCCTGACGGGGGTTTAGGGGGGACACCTGTTCACGGCGCCCCTCAGGAGGGGCAGCTGGGCCAGATGCAGCGGAGGCTGGAAGGGTTTGGGGGGGTTTGGGGTGGAGGAGGCGGGGGTTCCCTCCGGCTGCCCCGAACCCCCTGCGCGGTGGAAGCCGCCACTCAGCTGGAGATGCTCATTCGGCCCGTGGGCTTGTGGGGGTGCCCTCCATCAGGTGGGGTCACGGCGCTGCTGGTTACGCCTCAGAAATGAAGGCGCCGGCTCGGGTTGACTGACAGCTTGTCGCCATTTCCTGACAGAACGAGCCGCGGCGCCGCAATCGGAGCCCGCGATCTCCAGTACCTGCGGGGGATTCAGGTGGTCCAGACCGAGAACTCGGGAAGGACGGGTATGTTTGAAATGTGGCGGCGTGGAGCAGGAGGGGAGCGATCGACTGAAGCCCTCACTGCTACCCTGGCAGCTCATTGCTCACGGTTTGTCCAGGATGGCTTCGTTGCAGGGAACCAATACAGGATCAAAAATTAATTTTCCGCACTATAAGGCCTTTAATTTTCTCAAAAAAAACCTCCAGTGCGCCTTATAATCCAATGCGCCTTATATGTGGATCAATATTGGTTGACTATGGCTACCGTAGTCAGGGGGCGTCGCCGAAGTAGCGGCGGTAAAAACGGTAAAGGGGAATTCCAGTCCCACCATTTGTGTGTGTTTAAACACACCAAAATGGCTCCTTTCAAAAGACATGCTTACGACGTGGAGTTTAAACTCGCAGTAGAACACGGGAATAGAGCAGCAGCGAAAGACTTCAACATTAATGAATCAATGATACGGAAGTGGAGGAAGCGACAAGATGACCTGCTCCGAGTAAAGAAGACTAAACAGAGTTTCAGAGGAAACAAAGCGAGATTGGAGCTACAGTCGGAGGACGAACTTGGGTTGTTGAACAGAGAGCAGCAAGTAGAAGCATCTACAGTCACTATCCAATGAAGGCACCAGCGCTAGCTAGCTAGCGACATGAACATCCATGAACTGTGACAAATGGAGTTGTGAATACATTGTTTGAACGAAGGCGGCGCAAATACCGGTAAGAGTTACCGGTATGTCCGGTACCGTATTGTGAATACACTAACTTGTTGTGGGAGTGAACGGAGTTGTCAGAACGTCAGTTTGTATTCTATTGATAAAGTTTGATCGACTTATCTGACTGTTTTGTTGACATTCCCTTTAGCGCAGCTTCATCTAGTGGATACATAACCCAACCCCAGCCACTACTGTAGCTTCTACTATATGCATCTTATATGAAAACAGTTTGAAAACAGGCGTTTGAAGGTGCGCCTTATAATCCAATGCGCCTTATAGTGCGGAAAATACGGTATTTTTATGATTAAACACACTTGGTGCGTGACCGATTCAAGGAGCGTCCGGACGTGGACCGAAAACACGCCCGGGGGGGTTTGGTAAAGAGGACAAGGACACCGGCTTCAGGTGGACAGGAAGCAAAAATGAACGTTATCAGTTGTTCCCGGTTAACGATCCATCTTCAGCCTCTCATGCTCGGCCTCCAGAGCATTCTGGAAAGAGCTGGACGAACCAGAACGCCGATCCCCTCTAACTTCTGCGTCTGTTTGCTTTCAGGGATTCAATCGAGACGGCAGATTTCATTGCGAGTGATCAAAGCGTCTGCATCCCTCTCGCAGACGCTAAACCAACACGCTAATCCCCACAACGCCCATTTTACCAACATTCAAAAAATACTGTCTGTGCGGCGCCGAAAGCCGTCATTTGGGATTATTTGATATGAAAGATCTCCCTCCATAAGGAGGCTTTTTATAGAACAAAGCAGCAATTTTGGATCACCTCAAGTGAGACAATACATATATTCTCTTCAAATTTAGCATTGACGTGCTTCCCCCTGCTTTCTTTTTGCTTTTCCTGCATGAATAAATGACAGGCCTGTTGGATTTTCCCACAACGCTGGGGCGTAAGTCTGCCTTTAACTTTTAACTTCATGAAAAAGGAGGAGAAATATCTACGGGTCGAGCGTCAGCCCCCCAGACGCATCTCAACAAGTTGAGTCCAGACCGGTTGGTCTTTATTTATTGACCTATTTATTCTAGTTTATTTTAAAGCGAAGGTGTCGGCGGGAGCCTCGGCCGCGGGCGAAATGTCTTCGCTCCGTCCCTTCCTTCTCCCGCCCCCGTCTTCGCAAACATGGAGTGGAAGCGACGCTCGCGGGAAGTTTCTCTGAATTTCACACCAACGTCTGAAAGGGTGGAAGTGAGAAAGTGTGGACGTTTTTGGGCTTTAAAAGAACTGCCTTCATTCAGGCCGGAGAACACTTTTGCCGATATTCAACATCATGTTAAAGCGTCACTTTTCGGGAATAATAATGAAAAGACGTTTTAAACATCTTGCAAATCTTGGTCCAAAAAACGTGGAGATGCGCTTCTAGCTTTCAAATACTTTTGTCAATCAACCCTGTCACATCCAAGCTTTTGTCTTTTGTTAGCGTGTCGCTAATGTTTTGTCAATATAACACCCAAAATGATGAATAGATAAATATATAAAGCATTTCATTCAACAGTCTGTCAGCTGCTTGACTGGATTAGCCGGTACATCTGCTAGTACGAGGTCTGATTTTTAGCATAGTAGCATAGTAGCATGATTTAGCATGTTTAGCAAGTGGAAGCTAAAAAAAAGCTAAACCATTTGGGACATTTTCTAATGCAAATTTACATCACGTCGCCTCAGGTCATGTTGCCTTACTCCACTTTATATTACCTCACTACACTTTAGGCTATCTTACTCCACTTTGTGTTACCTTACTCCACTTTAAGTTATAATGTTATTCCACTTTATACTACCTCACTATATTTTATGCTACCTTACTCCACTTTGTGTTACCTTACTCCACATTAAGCTACGTTACTCCAATTTATGTTAGCTTACTCCACTTTATATTACCTCACTATACCTCATGCAACCTTACTCCACTTTATTTTACCTCACAACACTTTAGGTTATCTTACTCCTGTTTATGTTACATTATTCCACTTTAGGTTATCTTACTCCACTTTGTGTTACCTTACTCCACTTTAGGTTATGTTATTCCACTTTATATTACCTCACTATATTTTATGCTACCTTACTCCACTTAATTTTATCTCACTACACTTTATGCTATCTTACTCCTCTTTATGTTACGTTACTCCACTTTTGGTTATCTTACTCCACTTTCTGTTGAGCCGCACTATGTTAGGATATGCTTCGCTATGCTACGTTACGCTACGCGACATTATGCTGTGCTACACTACGCTGCATCACACTCTGTTACGTTGCATTACAAAGCGTCGCAGCTGGAAGTAACAGCCCACCCGAGGAGTAAATCTACAATTCGAAAATACATAAATACATGAAAATCATGAACTACATCTTGTAAATAAAAATGCAGTTCCTATATTGTCTAGTAACACGGCACAACACTATCTGACGCAGAAGTTACAGCAGATTCAGCAATGCAGCAGGAAATAGCATTTTTACTTCTTGTTAGAAATGTACCCGCTTTTCCATCGGACAAAAATGAACCACTTCTTAGTTGTTGGTTGAGGTTAATAAAAGACCTGTATGCTCGGCGTGGATGCAGCAAGTTTGGCTGCCAAAACAACAAAATGCACAAAGAACTGATAAGACAGACGTGAGGCGTAGCTTACATCCGTTACACCGCTTGACTCCATGTTTGGTTGTTTTATGTTGCTACACTATGCTACAGTACGATCCTCTCCGTCACATCATGTCAAGCGGGATGGAGGTGAAGTTGCGTGGCGTCATGTCACATTAGCGCGTTACTCATCCCCCGTGCTACGTTACGTTAGCTCCTTCTGCCGCGTTTCCATCTCTTCCCCCACGACCGTATCCTCCTGGCTAGCCGGCCGCTAACGCTGTTCCACCGCGGCTCGCGGTCGATCTGCAGGGACGACCCGGCCAAAGTCAGCGCCAGGGCTCATTAGGGGGGTCGCTATGGCGGATATCGGTGTCTCCAGGAAGCCCGCGAGCCGGCGGCGGGCCGGGGGGGGAACCTTTCAAACCAGACTGATGTTAATCAGCAGAAACGGGGATGACATATGACAAGGAGGGAATAAATGACATCAGAACATATCCGGTTAAATGCCGGTCCCGCGGGGGGAAGCGCTGCCGCCGTGTTGCAATAGCGTGTCATCCGATCGGCGAAAGACCTCGACCTTCAACGCCATTTGTTTTTTTTTGTCCATACGAGAGAAAAACCACATGTATTTGTTGGACTTCATTGAAAAAAACACATATCAATATATATCAACGCTCTCGCTTTGGTGTCTATTTTATCCCCGTTGGTCTCGGCCTGTTCAGGTCCTGCTTATTTTTGTTTTATTTGTGTCGTTGCTACTTTCTATCCCTGTTGTTGTCTGTTTATACCCTTTCTGTCACTATTTATTTTTTCCCACTCTGTTATCCTTGTTGACTCTCTGTTGTCTATTTATGCGCCATCTTCTAATTGTCTCTTTTACATTTATATTCATATTTATTGACACTATAACTATTACGCTGCTGTGACCAAGAATCAATAAAGATTCTTTGATCTTATTTTGATGGAGGGAGGGCAGTATATAATATAGGCTGAATCTTACTTCAGAGCGATACAGTTTTCTGAATTTAAATAAACGGAATATATCATATTACACGCATGGTGAGCGTGATCCGGTTTCACGTGTATTCGTGTAAAGGGGAATGGATAGAAAGAGTATTAAAAAAAGAGGACATTCCTCAGTGATAAAAGCAAATTAAATCATCTGAAAAAACTATAAAATAGACATCATTCAAGAAATTCAAGAATTTTTTTTTTTTTTTTTTAATAAATGATGGCATCATCTGCATCTGCATCTGCAGGAGGCGAATATGTGGTAACACTCTGTTGTGAATTAATTCAAAAAAAATTATAAAACCTCCACCGGCTCTTCTTTCCCGGGATAAATCTCGGGTATTTACTGCGTTTGTGTCGTAAGTTTTTTCCCGCCGCTCCCGATCACCCCCTCTTCATGTCGGCCTCTTTCAGCATGAGAAAGCAAAAGGATTAAATACCTCAACATGAATTGTTTATGTGACCGGTGAGATATGAATGAACATTCGCAGGCGCAGCTGAGCAAACACCGCTGACCACATGACCCGGCATCCCAGCAAACCACCATGACCGCAGCCTCCCTTATCTCCCACCTCACTGACGGATTGAAAACATACCTTATTTATTTACTCTTTATTGCATAATAATCAAGTACCGCATTTTCTGGACTATTAGGCGCACCTGAATATAAGGCGCAGTGGTTTAAAATACATAAATAAATGTACGTGTACACGTATAGGCTGCAGGTTACTACAAGTGTGGGGCGGGTTGTAAAGATTTATATTATTTGTAAATCGTGAAATAAACATACGGTCGCTACTTTGTGGATTTTTGATTTTCAAGGGTCTGCTAGTGATGCAACTTCCTTGAAGCTCACAGAGGGATTAAAAACAAACCTTATTTATTTACTCTTTATTACATAATAATCAAGTACCGCATTTTCTGGACTATTAGGCGCACCTGAATATAAGGCGCAGTGGTTTAAAATACATAAATAAATGTACGTGTACACGTATAGGCTGCAGGTTACTACAAGTGTGGGGCGGGTCGTAAAGATTTATATTATTTATAAATCGTGAAATAAACATACGGTCGCTACTTTGTGGACTTTTGCTTTTCAAGGGTCTGCTAGTGATGTAACTTCCTTGAAGCTTGTGAGATTGTAGATTGTTTTGTTTACCTTGCAACCGGTGTTTAGAACGCTCCAAACTGTTTGCAAAGAGTACAAAAAAAAGGAAAATAAATATGAATATAAAGAGAGAGACAGAAGACGGACGATAGGAAAGACATCCATAAATAAATAGGCAGCAGCAGCAGCAACAAAAGGGATGATAATGGACAACATAAAGGAACAGAGAGGGTGAAAATACACAACCAGAACTAAACGACAATATAAATAGACTGACAATAGCAATGAATAAAATAAATAAACAGAAATATGCAGGATGTGTGCAAAGAGAGTTAGGGTAAGAGTAAGTTTTAGATTTAAAAGATTTTACTCTTGTTAGAAAAAAAAAAAACAAGACAAAGAAAACAGGCTGTCATTTCTGGAATATTGAGCGCACTTAAAGATAAGAATATCTAAATATATCTATTCGTATATTTAAAGGCCACACTCGTCTAAGCCGCAGGTGTCCGAATTGTAACATAACATATTGACACATAAATTTTTTTAAATTTTTTTTATCTTCATTATTTAAGCCGCAGCGTTCAAAGCGTTTGGAAAAAGTAGCCGCTTTAAATCCGGAAATGACGGTACATGATTCAAGTCGATGGTGCAAAGGTCAGCTCAAATTTAACGTTTAACCAACGGGAAACCGTCTTCACACGGATCCTCAGACTTTAACTGATGAAAAATGATTTAGAAAGAAAAAAAAAAGAAATGAAAAACAAGATGGATGCAACTGATTCTTTGTGTTGGGTCTCTGGACGGAGGATGGCGCCAGTTAAATAGTGATGCGCTTAGTTGCTAACTAATCACCTTAACCCTCATGGAATAAATCATATCTGTACATGTTACACACTTTTTGATGGGTAAATGTATGAGCTGTGCAATTATAAAAAAAATATATATTTAAATGTTAAATTTAAATTCAAATAGTCTGGATATTTTGATTGTACAGCAGCTCCTGGGTTACGTTTTAGAATCTGACGCGATAAACGGAAATTGTGACCGTCCAATTATATTATTATTTATCATGTAATAAATTATTATTCTTATTAGTAGTAGTAGTAGTAGTAGTAGTATCATTATTATTATTATTATTATTATTGTTAAGAATAATAATAATCATAATAATAATAATAATAATAAAAAGTGTTTAAGAGTACAGGAAGTGTATGAGAAAGATGAATAAGATTGAGGGGAGGGTCATAACGCTTAAAATATTGATAAATAATAAAATAAAATAATAACAATAATAATAATGATAATGATATTATTATTATTATCATCATTATTATTATCATTATTATCATTATTATCATTATTATTATTTTCATTATTGATCATTATCATTATCATTATTATTATTTTATTTTATTATATATCAATATTTTAAGTGTTATGACCCTCCCCTCAATCTTATTCATCTTTCTCATACACTTCCTGTACTCTTAGACACTTTTTTACTCTCTTCTGTCATCTAAAAAACATATAAAACTCTTTCTATTTTTTTTCTTCATTTTTTACATTTTTTTTTATCTTGAAGAAAATGCTTATTTTTCCATTGAAAAAAATGAAAAATAAATATATGAAAATACATCTATCCCAGAAAGACCCGTGATATAGCAAAAAAATCAGCACTATATAAAATTGGATCAAAATAAAAATAAAAAAAATCAGAGATACAGTGAAGCTGTGACAGATGAACAAGGACTTCTGCAATTTGTCCGTTACACTAAAAAAATTATTGCCATTTAATGTTAATGGTTGAAAGAAATTTGCAAACAGTTTGGACACCGATGTCCTAGGCAATGGTTGCAAGATAAACAAAACTAGAAAATTCTTCTCAACACTTCCTATCAAACAAACACAACACAGAAGTGCAGAAGCACCGGGAGCAGCGATCCATAAGAAATGGATAAGTACGTATTTGCGGATGTTACCGGGTTGAATTTAACAAAAAAAAAAGTTTACGTGTTAATATTTCATGTTACAACGTGAACCCTTATAGACAATTATACGTACACATGGGTTTATTTTGTTATTTTTATCCTCTGCAGGTGCGCTCATTAGTCCAAAAAAGCTTGTTTTTTTTGACATTTTAAATATTATGCTGCTGTGACAAAGGAAGTTTATCTCATCTTATCTTATTTTGGGTTTATTTCAAATAATTTATTACAAATAATTTAATTCAAATTATTTCAAATAATTTTGAAAAAATAATTTTTCAATAATTTTGAAAAATTTCAAATAATTTGTAAATTATTTCGAATAATTTATTTCAAATAAAGGGAACTATTATGCTGCTGTGACAAAGGAAGTTTATCTCAGCTTATCTTATTTTGGGTTTATTTCAAATAATTTATAACAAATACTTTAATTCAAATTATTTCGAATAATTTTGAAAAAATAATTTTTCAATAATTTTGAAAAATTTCAAATAATTTATAAATTATTTCAAATAATTTATTTCAAATAAAGGGAACTATTATACTGCTGTGACAAAGGAAGTTTATCTCATCTTATCTTATTTTGAGTTTATTTCAAATAATTTATTACAAATAATTTAATCCAAATTATTTCAAATAATTTTGAAAAAATAATTTTTCAATAATTTTGAAATTTATAATTTATTTCAAATAAAGGGAACACCTGACCCCTCCAGGACCTGCTAACAAAGGTGGCTAATGCAGTGGCTGCTACCGGGGGGGGCTTCAGACGTGTACGGAAAAAAGAAAGGAGGATTATATAAGAGGTCTCGCCTTGTCGACATACATGTCCAGGTGTGTGTGTGTGTGTGTGTGTGTGTGTGTGTGTGTGTGTGTGTGTGCATTCATCTCAGTGAGAGGCGACAGTATGAGAAAGCTCATTAGCATAATGCAGGACTCTGGCAGAGATGCAACGCACGCCGTGTGACGGTATGTATCACGTTAACACACACACACACACACACACACACACACACACACTTCTCACACGTCATCCCTTCATTTCCCTCCATCTTCGCCTCCTCGGAAGAGCTTCACACACACACAAAAATAAAACATTTTTCAACGTATCTGGTCTGGGTCGATTCCCACCGGGGTTTTTTACGTTTGCGGTGAAATTTCAAAGGAAATGCAAAGATGTGTGTGTTTTTGTTTTCCTTTTTAGCTGCTTTTAAATGGGGGACAAAATAAAACATGGCGTCCAGAGCAAAGGTGCGAATGACGGCTTCATGTATCATTTCTGCAAATCGAATGGTTTTATCCCATCAATGCTTCCGATGCAATAAACCATCCATCCATCAGGGTGGCGGGAATAAGATAAGATAAGATAAGATAAGATAAGATAAGATAAGATAAGATAAGATTATTGATCCCCATAGGGCAGGGCCGGGCAAACTACGGTCCGCGGGCCACATCTGGCCCGTTGGCCTTTTGAATCCGGTCCGCCAAAGATCGATACAGATGTGAATGATCGATTGATTGGATCAATGTATGATGGAGCTCAAACAGGAGATTATTTCATTTTTGGAGCGACTTTTCCTGGATTTGTGATTTATCCTTTACTGTGGACGAACTGACACACATGAATGAACTGGACATGAAGCTAAAAGGAAATGCAAGCAAACGTCAGAGCCTTCAAAACCAAGCTGGTTTTATTATTTTCAAAGCAAATTTCAAAGTCTGATATGTACTGTTAATGAATGCTTTTTTTAATTTAAATTTTTTTTTTTTTATATTTATGTATCGTATCTTGTGCTGATGCGGCCCGTCTGTCAAATTTTAAAAATCGATGCGGCCCCTGAGCCAAAAAGTTTGCCCATCCCTGCCATTGGGGGAATTCCTGTCACAGCAGCGCAACAGTTATAAATGTCAAAAAAAAGGAAATAAATATGAATATAAATATGAATATAGATAGAAAGGCAGAAGACAGAAGATAGCAAAAAAAAAAAAAAATCCAGGGATGATGGATTCAATCCCAGAAGCCCTGCAATGAATCAAAAAAAAAAAAAAAAACTACTAGAAAAGACCGTAAAGGTGAAGCATTTTCTACCTTGACAAATAAATAATGAAAATGATCATTAATTTGCCGTTCCTGCCTCACCTTCCCCCCCTCCGTCCTCCGTTTCCCTGCTTCCTGCGCCGCTTGTCACGACACATCTCCGTTATTAAAAATTTAAATATAGTCTACCTCTTTGCTCTCATTAGGTAGCGCTCGGCTGATAAAAGACAAGTGTGTGTGTGTGTGTGTGTGTGAGAGCGTGGGTGCAACATGCAGCGATGTGAACCTGATTTAAACCTGCAACATGGAGAATACGCGCCGCTTGCTTAAAGCCGGCTGAAGCAGCGGGACAGGACGGCTTATTTCCAGCGCTTCCCCCGCTGCCTCTCACAGCCCGTCTTCTTTATTAATCTGACACTTTCCTTCCCCCTGAGTCAACACTTTCTGCGCTCAATATTGCCTCGCCTTGCAGCCGAAAGAAGGAGAAAAAAACAAAAAACTGGAAAAAAAAAAAGGAGGAACACATATGCACTCGCGTAATCCCCTTTTTGAAACTGAAAAAAAAAAACAAAAACAAGAAAAAATGACGCAATTTGTTCCATTTTAACTGAATTCACTGAAATGTCTTATTTCTGCAGGTTAGCTTAGCATAAATAAAACACCTATTATCACCTATTATATAAATAAAACACCTAAAACACCTATTATCTCAAAGCAGGCCCCAGCTTTTTTTTCATTTTTTAAATTTTTTTTATTTATCAAGCTTACTGTTCTGTATATTTCCTGTGCATCTTGTAATTGCAAGTGTTATTTGCAGTCCCTGTGTCCTCTATTGTAAGTCGCTTTGGATAAAAGCGTCTGCCAAATGTAATGTAATGTAATGTAATGTAATTTTTGTAATTTGACTTTCGGAGTGAAACCTTTCTTGCTAGTTAGCTTAAAAAAAAAAAATCTTCATTTCAAAGAACACGCGGAGCTGACAAACTGCGGGATGTAGTGATTTAAGTGGGAAAAGAAAAAAAAAATCAGCATTTTATTTGTTTATTTGTGTGAAATAATATCACGGGGTGGGAGTTCACGGTATGGGTGGCGCTTCAAGAAAAAGATGATGCAATTCGTTGTATTTTAGCTGAATTCACTGAAATTTCTCATTTCTGCAGGTTAGCTTAGCATAAATAAAACACCTATTATCTCGAAGCAGGCCCCAACTTTTTTTTTTATTTTTGTAATTTGACTTCCGGAGCGAAACCTTTCTTGCTAGTTAGCTTAGCACAACAAACAGTATCCCCATGTAGGCAAGCCTACACTGTCGAGTCATCAAATATATATTGGAAAAATCCATAACACCGCCGCCCTCATGCTGAGCCTGGTTAATGTACCTCAGTATGAAATAATCATGTAAAAAAAAAAAAACCCACACTCTTCATTTCAAAGAACACGCGGAGCTGACAAACTGCGGGATGTAGTGATTTAAGGGGAAAAAAAAAAAAAAAAACGGCATTTTATTTATTAATTTGTGTGAAATAATATCACGGGGTGGGAGTTCACGGGATGAGTAGCGCCTCGGCTTCACGGCGAGACGGCCTTCGGTTCGGTCCAGACAGCTGGGATAGGCTCACCGCACACAAATGTCACAGTTTGTGTTCATCTTGTCAAATATTGTAATAAAACCTGGAACAAATAAACACAAATACGTTCCCTGCGGCTACATGAGCTCCAAGTTACATGGAGGTTCATCGCTAGCAGCCGAGCAGCGGGAGGGTAACTTTTGCAACGATGACGAAGGCGACCCGTTCAATTTGTACACGGCGACTAGAAACGGGTCATAATTTACATGTGTTTTGTCAAAATGACATCGTAATCCAACTTCTAACCCGGGCACGTCCAAAGTCCGGCCCGCGGGCCAAATGTGGCCCGTGTTCGAATCTCCACCGGCCCGCGGCTTCTGTCACAAAATCAATAATATGCGTCCGCCAGCGCCGTTCCAGAGCAGGACGGTCCGATACGAGGATTCCCGCGGCCCGTTAGCGTTGTGTACTTCTAATGATATCACTGTTTGTGTTTTTGTCCTGTTCACATGTTTGGAATTTAGATAGTGAGCATTTCATAGTGAATAATATCTCATGTTTCCATGAACCCAGATATGTTCACCCTCTTATCCGGACTTGAAGCCGCTACTTTTTCCACACGCTTTGAACTCTGCGGCTTCAACAACCATGAGGCTAATTTGTGGATTTTTTATGCTAACGAGCTTCACGCCGCCAAAACATTTCGCCTCGTCACATCGGACATTGTAGAAATTCTGAGGGCGTTCGATTCCGACGGCGAAGAAGACGACTTTAGCGGTTTTAGCGCGCAGGAGGAAGACCAAGATAAATGGATGGACGGATGGACTTTTCCTTATCTTATTTATTATTCATCTTTTTGTGTTACAGCCACTGTTCAGAAAAAAGCATTTCCACCACGTATTTGTGGATGTTACTGGTATGTATTTAATTAAAGGTTAAATACAATTTTTGTGTAAATATGTCATATTACAGCGTGGACACCTGCAGCTTATGGACATTTATTTGTACACACAGATTTATTTAGTCATTTTTAGCCGCTGCGACTGAGATTCAGGTGCACTCAGTAGTCCGTAAATGACAGTAATCTCTCTGAGAGTATTTCTTTGGTCAGTTTATGTGGTGTGCAAATATGAAAGACAGTGATTTTGGTAAAAACTTTATGTTCGGTGTTAAAACATGAAAAGTATGCAAAAAAAAAAAATTCATTTGTATTTAATGTGATTAGTTGTAAGACTGTCAGGCTGAACGGTCCCTCACACATTTCCACTTTGACAAATACGTCCCTCTTTGCAAACAGTTTGGACGCCCAGTTCTAAGCAACGGCTGCGAGATAAACAAAACAAAACAAGCTACAAGGAAGTTACATCCAGGTCCATCCCTGGCAGTCCTGATCCACTAAGTACCAACCGTATGTTTATTTCATGATTTATATATCATGTAAAGCTTTATGACCCTCCACACTCTCAGTAACCTTTCCTGGACTTCCTATAAATTCACACAAACACAGTGGAGGAACAAGGACGAGATGCCAGATGCACTGGAGAGCCAGAGAATGACAGAAGAAATGGTTGTATGTTTCTTTCTGCTTTGGAAAATAATGAGTATTGAATTAAAATAAAATTGAATTAAACATTAAATTCTGTGTGCTGTATCCTTACATGTGCAATATCAATAATCTAATCCAATTTATTTCGGTTGGTTTGTTTTTTAAAATGTCATTTTAGATTTGAAGACTACCACGATCTTGTAACTTCTCAATATAAATACGTTGGAATATTTTTGTCGCTTTTGATAAATAAAGACAACATTTTCGGTTTGCTGCCCGTGGATCATTTAAATTTTGCTTTTTTTTTTCCCCATAAAAACAAAAAGGAGTCAAACAGACATGGAGGATTTTTTGTAGAAATTCCGCGTTTTTTTTTTTTTTTTTAAAGTGTACGAAGGAAATGTCATTTCGATTTCTCTGCAGTTGTTCCGCGATTTCAAAAAAATGCAACACATGTTTGCTCCCGGTGTTCCAAATGTCTCTTCGAGTGGTAAAAGTTGGCGAGCGCCGCTGCAGGACGTGTTAATGTGCGAACGACAAAGCGGATCTCGGACTTGCCTCGTGAGGTTTTTTTCGACTTCCTCTCGCCCGGATTAGGCTCCGCCCCCTCCCGACCCCTTTGACGCCGAGCCGGGAAACGAACGCCGCGGCCGTTTGGATAATTCATGAATGAAAATGAGTCCGTCTCATCTTAAAACCAACCCCATCTATCCGACAGACATGATGGAAAGTCTCTCTTCTCTTAGGGATTACAACAAATGAGCGGAACGCCGGCGGCGGCGGCGGCGGCGCCAGGGCGGCGTGCCTGAGAAAAGGCCAAAACGCTCCCTGTGATTAAACAGCCGAGAAAGAAACGGCGTTGAAAGAAACACCACCAAAAATAGCGGTGAATGTCAGAGAAGGTGTGAACCGGTAAAAGTTAATGAAAGGGTGGGTTGCGCAAACACGGACGTGCGCGAGCGACGGCGCTGAAAAGGTCACCGTCGCCGGCGAGGCTGCGAGGCGGGACGCGCTTTCGTGTCACCGAGACGCTCCGGAAACCGCTGGAAAACGGCGGTCGGCAGAGCTGCAAGTGCGGCACGCGCTAATACGTTTGTTTATTCACCTCCACACACACACACACACACACACACACACACACACATACGTACACAGGAGCCTAAATGCAGCCGCCCGTGACCACGCCGTCCCTCCTCGCCATGGCGCTCACTATTTGGCATCGTTTTCTGGGCTCGTCTGACGGCGTGATGAATTGCTCGCCGCCTCGCCCTGCGATCCAGCATCAACAATTCCGCCATCAGAATCCTCCGAGGGATTTAACGGCGTGTCCGATCCGAGACACGGTGACGCAAAAAGATCCCGGAACGACGCCTTAAATAAGCGGGGGAAAGAAAAATAGCGGAAAAGTGCGTTCTTGAACCTAAAGACGCCCAAACCCCAAAAAGGTGCATTCAAGCTAGCTGCTAGATTGCTAGCTTAGCATTAATTCTACGAGATTTTTAATGCTGTGTTGCATCAATTGCATGCATTTTTAGGAGATGATAAGCAGGGGGAAGAAAAACAGCGGAAAAGTGTGTTCTTGAACCTAAAGACGCACCAAAGCCCAAAAAGGTGCATTCAAGCTAGCTGCTAGATTGCTAGCTTAGCATTAATTCTACAAGATTTTAATGCTGTGTTGCATCAATTGCATGCATTTTTAGGAGATGATAAGCAGGGGGAAGAAAAACAGCGGAAAAGTGCGTTCTTGAACCTAAAGACGCCCAAACCCCAAAAAGGTGCATTCAAGCTAGCTGCTAGATTGCTAGCTTAGCATTAATTCTACAAGATTTTTAATGCTGTGTTGCATCAATTGCATGCATTTTTAAAGATGAGAACAACTTTATTTATCCCGAAGGAAATTGTTGTGCCAGAGTTTCAAGTAAAAACATAACAGTAATAGATAATAATCTTTTAATTTTATAATAATTTTAGTAAATAATTTTAATAATTTTAATCTAATAATTTTATCGGGCGATACGGATCTTTTTGTTGTTTTTTTTTTGTTTTGTTTTTTTTTGCCTGCAGAAATATATATTTGACAAATTAAACCCTTTGTTTACAAGCGGCGTCCTTCCTCCTGGCCACGGCTACAAATCAGTTGGAAAAAAGATGCAGGAAAAAAAAAAAAGATACCGAAAGACAGTCCGACTGGAGATCAGCCAGCGGGGTGAGAACGTGAAAATGTTAATGCGTCTGAAATCTTAGAAGTTCACAGAACGGGTCGCGGGCGTCGACCTCGTAGTCCGTTCACAGTTTCTGCTAGCCGTTGGGAGCGTCTCTGTCCGAGAAGCCATCACAGCAGATCCATCACACACACACACACACACACACACACACACACACACACACCACCTCCGAGCGCCAAAACAACAAGACGCGTAAACACTCTCTTTCCTCGGGCCGCCGGTTCGCGGCATCAGGAAGAGTCCTCATGCAAAAAAGGAAAAAAGAAAAACTGCCCCAACTTTAGCGCAGCTGTCAATCAGCCTCGGTCTCGGTAAACAACTGTAATAATTTAATATATATTCCGCTGCATTTGCACACGTTGTCCTTGCACCGCTGTCCGTCCGGCCACTTCACGCGGAGCCTTTAAAATTCATATTTATGATAAACATATTCTCAGTCTGCACTCCGCATGACACCATTTTCAAACCTGTTGTTTGAAAGATATGTACGCTGAATATATACATATATATATATATATGCTGTCTTATTTGCCTTTGCAAATATTGTCCTGCAATATTTTCCATCCTGATTGTATATTTGGGATAAAAGGACGCAGAAGCACGAGCTTGATTTCCAGATTTCAGGAGAAGCGGATATAATTAGAGGATATAATTCGGATCGAGATTCAAATCCGAATGCTGCGTTTTTACGGGTGAAACAAAATCGGCCTCAATTTGTCCCAGAGTTTTGTAAGACGCTTTAAAAAAATAAAAAATAAAAAACTTTTCGTAAAAATTGGAATTGAGGGTTTTCCAAAAAAAACAAGTTTATTCATTCATTTTTTTATTCCATGCAGACATGGGGGAAAGGAAGACGTTCGCATCCTGTTTATATTTGTTTATTTTTGTCATTACTGTTATTGTTGTCTATTCTCACCCTTGCTGTCCTTTTTTTTGTTTGTTTTTTTCCCCAATTCTGTCTATTCTCATCCTTGACAATGTTGTTGTTTTTTACTCTGCTTTCTATTTATTTGTGGACGTCGTTTGCTATCTTTTAATTGTCTATTTATATTTATATTCATATTTATTGATATTAAAACAGTTATTCTGTATCTTATGCTGCAAACTTCCTGTGTCGGGGACGCTAACCGCTGCGCCCAGGGGTGTGACATCGTTTTTACCAAAAAAGATTTTATCTCTATTTGACTGAGTTAGATGCTTTTCTTTGTGTTTTTTTTTTTTTTCCTGTTTTTTTTTAGTTTTATTTTATTTTTCACGTGCTATTGAGGAAATAAGTGACCTATAAAGATTATTGTATCATGTATATCTTGTTATGAGGTTTTGTAAGAATGTGTAAAACTCTGTTAAGGAACCTGTTCTAATAAATGTTCAAAAAAAAAAAAAAAAAAAAAAGATTTTATGTGTCCATGTCTTTTAAATTACATTACATTACATTACATTGCATTTGGCAGACGCTTTTATCCAAAGCGACTTACAATAGAGGACACAGGGACTGCAAATAACACTTGCAATTACAAGATGCACAGGAAATATACAGAACAGTAAGCTTGGGTTTTTTTTTTTTGTTTTTTTTTTTTTTTTGACAAAGACGTACACAAACGTACACACACACACACACACTGCATAGCCTAACTTGGTCCCTAACCTGATCTGGGGCATCAGCGCCGTAAAATTCCAACAAATGTGCAACTTAAACCATTGAAAATGTCAACGAGCTCGATTCCTCCTGGATCTTGATAGCAGCGGCACGGAAGCCGCCGGAAGATTCCCTCCGAGGAATGCTAGCGTTCTGCTGGCGGGCCGGCAGCCTCCCAGGAAGCCGAGCGAAACATCCTCCCCGAGGTGTCGGACGCATTTCTGTCTCAGATCAGCGAGGCGCCGGACGAATCTTGCACAGAATGTACACGGCGGCTGCAAACACACGGCTACAAGCCGGTGTGTATTTCAGCACTTGCACGTTTTACGCACAGCATGCAAAAAAAAAAAAAACAAGAAAAAATCAGTGTCATCATTTAGCCGGAGCTGCAAAAAGGTTAAGCGCCAACATTTGATCCCATTAGATATTTTCCGAAGATGGAATGATCCCCGCTCGCCTGATAAAACCGCTAGCTCCACTTTTGCGCTAGTTTAGCTCAAATCAGCAAAACACAGCGAGGATATTGTTTACACAGCAAAGATGCATAGAAACCAACCGGCCACAGCTTTATATATAATCTAATTATCAAATACAAATGGCTTTTTCCATGACGTTTCCCTTTACAAAGTCAGCGAGGTTCATGATTAAGCTAGCAGTTTACAGCTATTCCGTTATTAGAAGCACCTCAGAAGATAACATGCGCCGCTGTATAACCTCAATCATAAACAACGCGGGGCGATTACTTTTTTGACTTTATGGAGAAATGATTCGCTTTTTAAAAGCACAACTGACGGCAGGACTGTTGTGATAATACCTGTGCGGTGGGATGGAAGTGGCCAGCGAGAGGAGAAAAAAAAATACATGTACTATATATAACAGTGTGTTGCAGTCAGGGGAGGCAGGAGAGGCCGTGCCTCACTTGCTCGTCTTGGAAAGAAAAAAAATGAAAAAAAGAATTCAATATTTTTCAGCGATTTGCACTAGAAAAAGTATTTGTCAGTTAACGTGACCAGTTTTAAATTGTTTTTATTCAAAATCACTGGATTTTTAACATTTACCATTCAAATCCTGAGAAGAGACTTGAGGTGAGGCCGCCGACTGCTGAGCCTCAGCGTAGCTTGTACGTAGATGACGCTCTGCACTAAGACCGCATTGCTGTCTCTCTGTATGTCGATGTTAAAATGGTGAAACACTTTCACTAGATGAACCACTTTTCCAATGTACAGAGTATTTTTTGTCAACAACTGTTTGTGTGTTACTAGTTTCTAGTGCTGAGCGATCCTACAACGGCTGCAAAGAGCCACTAAGTGAGGCACACAGTTCTCCTGCCTCACCAGCCATGAATCCTAACAATGTCTACTACAGTATACCCTTGTTTTTCACGGGGGTTACGTTCCAAAAAGAACCCGTGATTGGCAAAATCCGTGAGGTAGAAACCTTTTTTTTTTTTTTTTACAATTATTATACAATTAAATACTCTATTATACATTGCCGCTGTCGTCCTTATGTTTTTTTCTTCCTTCTTTATGGAACGAACGGAAGATTCATTCATTCCGTAATGCCGACCTACAGCCGCATAGCTTTTAGCTTCCCTTAGCATGTCCAGAAGTTTAACTTTATCTGCGATAGATAGCATCTTCCGCTGCCTTTTGGTGCTTTTGTCGGTTCAGAGCGTTTTGTCATCATTATGGGTTTTAGAGAAACTCGAAATCGCAAGAGAATTTGCACGTACGTCGTGTAAATTTGGCAAGCTGTTTTATGTAAGTGTACATATTAAACTGTAACGTTATTGACGCACAGGTAGAGAAGAAGCGGAGTGACTTTTTAGCCAATCAGAATGCAGAGCACAATGCACCATGCAAATCCATGAAGTAGCGAAACCGTGAAAAGTAAACCGCGTTATAGCGAGGGATCACTGTTTACAGGATATGTGAACACTCAATGCCATGGCTTTTTGTGTGAAATTGATCCTCGTTCTCCGACCCTCTATCTTTTTAGCTCCTAGCGGTCGAGACAGAAGGCCTTCGATCTGTCCAAGATTTGATTCGGTTTCTATAAATCATTAAATCCGGACCTGCTTTACACGTAAAGATGTCTTAGATCCAATGTAGATGAATAAAACCTGACTTGACTCTCCTAGGCTCCATGGGGGGTGACTAGCAGTTAGCCTACTAGCAGTTAGGCTACTAGCATCAAAAGACTTTTCATGCTAGTTTGCAACAAAGGGTGACGTTTTAAATCAATTACAAGTCCAAAAAAACAGCTTTTCTCTGCTTAAAATGCAGCAGAACCCTGAGCACTGTTTACACTGCAGGCGATCCCAACCTCAACTTCCGTCTTCCAGTTTGTGCTGTTTTAAGTTAAAAAAAAAATTACAATCTATGTATGAACCTTAGATGATCTCCCTCCTCCGGATATTTCCTCGAGACGGGGACGTCTCACTCCCCTCGGGTTTTCCCCAATTCACTTTTTTTTTTTTTTTCTTGCACGCCGGCACTTCTGAGACTTTTAGCTAACTCCGCCGTTTAAGTATTACCCGGCGTGAGAAACCAGCGTTGCTTTGCGCGAACAAAAGTAAATCGAGGTGATAGCGTAAGCACTTTTTCCGCAGAGGCGGCGGCAAAATGTACACACACACACACACACACACACACACACACAGATGCCATTGACTTGTTTTTGTTTTGGACGAACGTGTTGACAGCTTGCGTCGCGCTCAACCTGATCAAGCGTTTTTTTCCGGAGCTAGCGGCGATGCTAACTAGCGCCGGTGCGTCCTCTGGACGAGCGTAGCGGCTTCCGGAGGACAATCCTGAAATAGCATCTTTGCTAAATGCTAAACTTTAGCGAGGAGGCCCGTCCTAGAGAGGAGAGCTATGGGCCTCTGTGTCTTTTTCTGCTTTTTCTTGTTTTTTTTTTAACACCACCTTCTCGCCGCCGCAGTGTTTCCCCCCTTCATCTGTTCTTTCCCTGGACGACCTCCGCCGTACCCCTTAGCATCGCCGCCCTGCCTCCTCCGCCGCAGAGTGTCACGGTGGACGCGAGATGGATGGGGAGCTTCAAAAAACCGAGGACAGGTGGGGCGGCGGCGGCGGCGGCGGCGGCGGCGAGCTAAAGAGAAGACATGGTGTCAAATATATAATGAGGCAGGAAGAGAAAAAAAGAGCGGAGTGGATGAAAGAGGGTGGAGGAGGAGGAAGCAAAGAAGGACCAGAGAGCCGAAGCATCACATGGAGGGCAAAGGAAATGTTTTCCCTTCTTTTTATTTTCCCCCAGTGTCACCCTGATTATATAACTGCCACGTGCTAAAAATAAAGCCTGCAGTACAAACTGTGAATGTGAATGTGTGTGTGTGTGTGTGTGTGTGAGATGCGCACACACAAAGGAATCTGCACACACAAATGCACACACACTTACAAAGACAGTCACGCATCCGACTGAGGCGCACACACACACACGAGCTGAGCGGTGTGTGTTTTTTTTTTTTTTTTTTTTGCGCAAAACACATTCATGCGAGCGCACGTACGACCCGTGTGGAAACGCTTCGGTTGCCATGGCGATGTGGCCTCCTTCGGATGGAGAGGAGAAGCGGTGTGACTTCCTGGAGGGACGCGGCGAAGCGAGGCTCGACGCTAGCGTGTTTCCCTTCACACGCAAAATCCCATCACGGGCTGGGATTTCGGCGGCGAAAAGGCCGGGCGGCGAGATCTGCACTTCCCCTGCACGCCGTTATCGGTAATCTCCTCGTGTTTCGCTCGCCTCCATCCGTCTGAGGCGTCTTACAGCTGCTTTCAACTGGTTTAGCGGCGCCGCTCCTGTAGCCAAGGAGCACATCACTTCCACTTCCGTCAGGAGGCCGGCCGGAGGAGCCGGGAGGCGGCGAGGGACCGGGATCATGAGATTCATCCCGGCGGCGGTCCGAGGTCGGAGCAGAGCGGGGAGAAGCCGCTGCCGGGAATAAACACTATTTTTCGCGCTATAAGGCTCACTTCAAATCCGGAGTTCTTGTCTCGTTGCCGACCTCCGACCAATTTTAGGTCCATCAAAAGTGTGACTTTGCTTAGCGACCGACCCGCCCCGATTGATTGATTGATTATCGGAGCGTTTCCACCTGACGTCGTGTTAAAGTCGGCAACGTCCGATGACGTTAGCTAATTAATTATCACACTAACTTCAGGCGTCTGCTATCGCCGGCAACTTTAAACTGCAGCGAGTCAGGAATGTTGGGGTTTTAGGTTGATGCTTGTTTGTGTTTGGGGTTAAAGGGGATTTTTTTTACATTACATTACATTTGGCAGACGCTTTTATCCAAAGCGACTTACAATAGAGGACATAAAGACCGCGAATAACACTTGTAAATACAAGATGCACAGGAAATATACAGAACAGTAAGCTTGATAAATAAAAAAAAATAAAAAAAAGCTGGGGCCTGCTTTGAGGTAATAGGTTTTTTAGGTGTTTTATTTATATAATAGGTGATAATAGGTGTTTTATTTATGCTAAGCTAACCTGCAGAAATAAGACATTTCAGTGAATTCAGTTAAAATGCAACAAATTGCGTCATTTTTTTCTTGTTTTTTTTTTTTTTTTTCAGTTTCAAAAGGGATATGTGCATATGTGTTCCTGCTTTTTTTTCAGTTTTTTGTTTTTTCGTCTTCTTTTGGCTGCAAGGCGAGGTAACAGTAAGCTGGGTTTTTTTTTTTTTTGTTTGTTTTTTTTGGGGGGGGACAAAGACGTACACATACGTACACACACACACACACACACACACACACATACACACTGCATAGCCTAACTTGCTGCCTAACCTGATCCGGGGCATCAGGTTAAAAAGTCCTGAAAGAGAAAAGTTTTTACCTGTTTCTTGAGGGTTGAGAGAGATGATGCTAGTCTTGTTGCTTCCGGAAGTTTGTTCCACCACTGAGGTAGTAGAACTGAGCAAACTGATTTTGTGGATTTGGGGTGCAAGGAATTCCGGGGTTTCACCTGGATTCGGCGGCAACGGGTTTATTGCAGGCTTGTGTGGCTGCGGCTGCGGCCGACAACACCCATGGCTTAATAAACGCACGTTTTTCCGTCAACCAGGTGTCTTTCTTACTAAAACGCTAAAGTACGTAGCACGTTTACCTGCGACGCTAGCGCTACGAACTGCGCTTCGGCGCAATATCACTGAGGACCCCATAAAATGGCAGCTGTTAAGAAACATGCTAAGCTGAAGTCAAACTCAAGGCAATCAGTCACAAAGTAGATGTTGGGAAAAGAGCGTCCGATAAAGAAAACAACCTGAATAAATCGATGGTACAGACAGCGAACAAAGCGAGATGAATAAGCTTTGACTAAACTGACTGTTTTGTTTTGCTTTACATATGTTTCATATGTTTTATCGTGCGCCTCGTGCATGAAAATAGACCCATTCATTGATTTTTGCACCTTATAATGCGGCGAGCCTTACGCTGCGCAAAAGACTGTATTTACATGTGATTGCATCATCTTTTTACCGTCACACACACTCACACACACACCGGACCTGAAGGTGAGAAACTGTGGCCCTCCTGCTACGGGAGGCAGATTGTGAGTGGGAGAAGCAAAGGAACAGCAACGCAAAAAAGCACCATGAAACCTCCGTAGAAAGAAAGATGTAAATAAAAAGCATGGCGGCGCTGATACTCGGAACTCGCCAATCCTTGCGCGCAAAAGATCATTTTTGACCGTCTAATTGTCGGAGGCTAACAGGCGGTGATGATGGGATGCGTCAGGAGCAAAATGTTGCGCCTCCCGGTCAAATCATCTCCGAAATTAGCACGTCAAACACAATTTTGCTCCGGAAACGGAGTCTGAGAAACGCGAGGCGACGTTGGCGGTCGTCTCTTCCAAGCAAACCCCCTCCTTCGCGTCAAACGCCTCCCCGACGCGATTAAGCCGAGCGAGAACCCGTCCACATTTGGTCAGCGGGCGTCTCGGGACGAGAGGCCGTAACCTTATAGCTCCCGCCGAGGCGTCTTGACCGGGCGGAGGAATGCGCTGAGGTTGGATTTTCCATCCCAGAACCCGCTTGAGCATCGGCGGCGACGAACGGCGGTCAGGATCGTCTGTCGGCAACAGGTGGCTCACGAGCCAAAAGCGGTCCGACGGCGACGTATATATATATATACTGCTCAAAAAAATAAAGGGAACACTTGAACAACACAATGTAACTCCAAGTCAATCCCACTTGTGTGAAATCATAGTGTCCACTCAGGAAGCAACACACATTCATTTGGACTTGTTTTAAGGACGTTACATCAAAGTTGGATCAGCCTGGAGTTTGTTTTTACACTTTAATTTGGAGTGAGATTCCTAATCCAGACCTCCATGGGTTGATACAATTGATTTCCATTGATCATTTTTGCATGATTTTGTGTAAAGAGCAAAGTATTTCATAAGAATATTTCATTCATTTAGATCTAGGATGTGTTTTTTAAGTGTTCCCTTTATTTTTTTGAGCAGTGTATATATTTTCTGTCATTTAGAAGCACGGGACGATCCATCACCTCTAACGCCCGAGTATAAAAACACCAAATATCCGTCCATCGCTGATCTTCACCACCTTCTTGTCCTCACCAGAACCTCTGCTTTTACATATTCTCATCAATAGCATCTGGCAGCTGCTCATCTGGTTATTTATACTTGTATATTCTGTTAAATTCTATATAATTCTCATAGAGAACAAAATGAACATTAGAAATACAATATCAGATATATATGGCAGGATACATATGGACACTTCAGTGGACACACTGGATCTGAAAGCTAAGTGGGAACTGGAATCTAATGCCGTGATTGCTGCTGGAGAACGGGAGAGTTCTTGGGCAAAAATGTTTAAGCAGCCCAACATGGAGGGAGTTCAGCTGGAAGTTAAGAATAAGGTATTTTAAAACTCCCTTGATAATAGCTTCTTATGATAATAACTGTTCTCCCCTGTGTTGGAGGGGCTGTGGCACAATTTTTTGGGACTGTCCTAAACTGATGAAATTCTGGCAAGAGGTAAAAGAAACAAATAAGTGAGATTTTAAAACTAAACAGACCAATTGATCCACAGCAATTTATTATGGGTACAGCATCAACAAGCGATTTAAGGAAAAAACAGGTGTTTTCGCTTAGAGTTCTTCTATTAATTGCACATAAAATGATCCCAGTAAACTGACTCAAACCCCACAAACCTACTGGACCAGCGGCGTCAGAGGCTGAAGGATGGAAACTGCATGGAACGCATTCAGAACTGTGCAATATTTCATTTCATAACAGCTACACTACAATTTTTCCTTTTATCATACTATTGTGCACTCCTTACCTCACTTGTTACTAAGACACTTATAGTTTTTATCACTTGTTTACGAAGACACTTTATAGTTTCACTGAGACACTTTATAGTTTATAGTTTATTTTTATTTCTAATTCTGCCTTTTTCTTTTTATTATTTATTACTGTTATATTTTCTGTAACTCTGGCACAACAATTTCCTTCGGGATTAATAAAGTTGTTCTTATCTTATCTTATCTTATCTTAACAGCAAACTTACGACTTCAGACAGACCTATATCTTGACAAATGGGCACCCATTAAAAAATATTTGGAGAGTTGAAGATATTATCTCTATTTGACTGAGTTAGATGTTTTTTTGTGTTTTTCTTTTTTTTTTTTAAGTTTTATTTTATTTTCTGCTTGCTATTGAGGAAATAAGTGACCAAAAAAGAATATTTCATAATGCGTATCTTGTTATGAGGTTTTGTAAGAATGTGTATGACTCTGTTAAGGAACCTGTTCTAATAAATGTTCAAAAAAAATTCTATATAATTGTTCATATAAAATCTCTATATTATCAATTCTGTTGAGGTTCTGTATGAGACATGAAAAAAAATGCATTTATCTGTAAATACTTCTGCTTTTTCCGCTTTTGGTTAGATGCTAACTGCATTTCGGACGATGATAGTAAAGTTGGATCTAATCTAATGCGGTCCTTCAGTTTTGTAAAAACATACAGGGGCAAAAAAAAAAATAAAACAGGCAAAGTCACATCGTCTCCAAGTAAAAATACACCACCTTCAAACCTTCAAACCTTGAAAACTCACCGCCGGCTCTCGAGAAGCCGCGATCGGTTGTTAGCGCTCGGATCGCCTCGCTTCAAATCCGCCCTTTTCTCACCCTTTCATTCGAAAACGCCGCTTTTTTTTCCATCCACCAAACAATCCGGGATGAACACATTATGCTTTCCATTTGTGCTCCTTTTTCTCTTTGACTTCGCTCGGCGCACAAAGAAATTCCGGACCTCCGACACGCGAGCGATTAAAAAGAAAAAAAAACAACCCGGCAACCTTTTGTATGAGAGGAGGGAGGCGGTCGGGAGCGTACAAGTATTTGAAATAATAGCCGCTAAGTCACGCTCCGCTGCGTAACAAAGCCCCTACGTGTCCTCTTTTAAACTCCGTGATTATTTTTAGCCGAGCCTCGCGAGATGGTCCGCGGGTCGCGGGCCGGTGGTTCAAGGCGCTCGCCAAATTATGCGTCACTGCTACTTTATTACTCACAGCAACATTCTGACGACGGCACGCTAAACCCTGCCTTTCCCGTTTTCACGACGATGAATTTCTTAAATTAGCCGTTTGTTGTCCGGCCGATTTTAGCGCCACCCTTGCAAGAATCCTCTTCATCTAAAGCCAGGGTGTCCTTCTCACATTGCCGGCGAGACGCAAATTTCACTACTCGCCCCTTAAGGTATGCTAGCGGTCGTAGCGGCGCCTCCGGGTCGCCCGGGTCACGCGTCCCCGACCACCTGCTCGTGGACCGTTTAGCGACGAAGAAGCTATTGAACATTTCCGGCCGATACGTTGACACATATGAGGTGCGGATCTTTCAATTTATGAATCTGGTAAATAATTTTTCCGACACGTTTATAGACGGTACGAACAATGATGGGAAATGTATAAAAAATCAGGGTGAAATTCCATGAAAAGTATGAAAGCGGCGATAAACAAGCTAATCATTTTAAGGCTACGGAGCTCCAAAGTATCTCCTGTCAGCGGGAAGAAAAAAAAAAAGTGAATTACTTTCTCCTTTGCAGCCGAGCCAACGGTAATACAATTTATCTTATTTTTTAGAAGCGTAGAAGGATCGTAATTGGACGTTAAAGGTCACTTCGGTGACACTGTTTCTAATTTCTTGTGTGAAAGTTTACAAACATTCTTTAAATGAAGTGTTATAAAAATGAACTGGAAGTAGACTATTATTTACAGTTATTATTATTATTGCTTTTTGGTCAATTCCTACCGCTGCATTATGCAAAATGGTAATGCTGAAAAAGAGGTGTCTGATTGATTTAATATAACATTATTTTATTATAAATACTGTCATTTCCAGACACTTGAGCGCACCTGAATATAAGCCGCGGTTAAAAATAACAAAATAATGTGTGCAAATATAGGCCTTGCCTAGAAGCTGCAGGTGTCCACGTAAAAGTATTTCATATTAAATTATTAAATATTAATATTAAATATTGTTAGATATGAAATATTGACATGAGATATTTACACGCAAATTTTCTTTTTCTACTTTTAATCATATACGTATGGGTAACGTCCAAAAAGTTTTTATTATTATTATTATTGCTTTTTGGTCAATTCCTACCACTGCATTATGCAAAATGGTAATGCTGAAAAAGAGGTGCCTGATTGATTTAATATAACATTATTTTATTATAAATACTGTCATTTCCGGACACTTGAGCGCACCTGAATATAAGCCGCGGTTAAAAATAACAAAATAATGTGTGCAAATATTGGCCTTGTCTAGAAGCTGCAGGTGTCCACGTAAAAGTATTTCATATTAAATCATTAAATATTAAATATTAATATTAAATATCATTAGATATGAAATATTAAATAACATTAGATATTTACGCTTCATCCCCATGTAGACTGGCTTGGGAGCCTACACTTCTCCTGGAACCGAGCTAACTAGCTTGAGCCTGCTTTAGGCAATAAAATAACTATACATGATAATGTATAGTTATATATAATAACTAGCTTGAGCCTTGCATTCGTGATCTCATTATTTCAGTCACTAACCTCAACTAGTGACCATAGGTGACCATTGACCAAGTTACGAACAGAATGTTGGACATGACGGGGTCGATACTCCCGAATCATTCACTCCCAAAATTGGCATTTACATTTATCTTTTTTCTTTTTTTTTTTTAAAGAACGCCAGACGTTTTTATTCTCGGTGTCGCCCCTTCGGATTTTTTCGGATCAAGAGGCGCTTCGGCTCTCCAACGACGGCGGCTCTCGCAACCGAGGGCTGCTTTTCGCTCTCATTTTCCATTCATTCTGATCCAAATGGAATCGGAGGCCTGCGAGAATTGAACCCGAGCCTTGAGACCGGAGAAAAATAGCGTACGCTTTGTGTTTTTTTTTTTTTTTGTCGGTTTGTTTGTTTGTTTTTGCAGCCGATGAAGATGTAATTATACACGTTGACGAAGCGGCTACAATAGCGCTCAGTGTCAGAAATAATTCTGGGTAATTTTCTCGCTAATATTCCTCCTCGCAGAAAATCACCGCGTACTCAGTAATCCAGAAAATGTAACAAAGGGCGCAGAATGAGCTTCTGAATGAACGTGTTTACTCGAGCTGGAGCTAATTATCATCTCCACATGTTCTTCTTACATTCCCTTTATCAATTTCCTTTCTTAATCAGGTGTTTAACATAAAAAAGTGGTTTAAAAAAAATCATTACGGCGGATGGTGGAGCTGTGTTTTTATTTTTTTTTTAATTAAAGCACGGCATAAAGCGTTACAATCCAAGGATTGACAGCCAAGAAACTCTCGTCCAGACGGATTTTTTTTTTTCCTCCTTAGAAGATCCTTCGAGTAGAGCCGATTTTTTTTACGATCCTTCGAAAAAACGGCGGTCGGATTCCTCACCGGTGCTCGTTCGTCACACGAGACGCCCAAATTACAACACAAAGCGGCCTTTTCGGCGCAAAGCCGGACCCCGAAAAGCCAGATTTTGGGGCGACGGGTCGCTTTTGCTTTCGCACATCTCCTTGGAAACGACAGATCGGGAATTCGTCCGCCACATCGATGACATCATCACCCATCGGATTCCGTATCTTCGGTTATTCCAACTCACGATTTCGAAACCGTAAACGGAACCCGGCAGTTTCACGGATGATTACATCGCGCCGTCGCTGTTTTTTGGCCGCGGGCGAGGTATTAATCTGCCTGAGTATTCTTGGGGTGGCGAACACCTGTACTAATCTTGGCCAGAATGATGTCCGCGATCCATTATATGATGATTAATTCACCATCCGCCTCGCGTCCCCGTAACCGGCCGCAGATGTACATTCATCACGGCCCTCGTCCAGCTTCTTTCTTTTTCATTGAGAAATCTGAGCGCCAGGAGGATTTTAACCTGTGCATTTTACGCCCTGTTTTTTTTATTTTTTTTTTTTTTTTTCCAGCCCACCAAACTATTTTCTTAAAATCTTTTAAGTATTTTCAATCAATTTTTTTTTTTATTTCTACTTTATTTAACAAGGAAAGTCCAACTGAGATTAAAAACCTCTTTTTTAGATTTAGAAACGCCTTATTTTTTTTCCTTTTGTTTAATTTTGTATGAATGATTACATACAAAGTAATGTCAGCACATTTATATGATCATTCAAGATTTTAAAGTTGAAATAAACTGCCCAAAAAATTTAAAAATTTAAATTGTAATTGTCGTTTTGTTCAATTTAAACAATACCTAGTTGGCCCGCGCATAAAAAATAAATAAGAAATGTGGCCCGCCAGCCAAAATAATTGCCGAGCCCTGGTATATCGGCTAAGCTGAGGATGGCGTGACCTCGAGGAAAACAAATATATCAATATAATGATATGAAAACCAGTTATTACTATTAAATCTTAACCTGGAAAAACCCCACTTTGATTTTAAAGTAAAGCAATACCCAATTCAATGGTAATTATTGATTACCAGAAAAGTAAATAAACACCCCGCGGTTTACGATCAATAGCATCTTGCTCTGCGAATTTATTGATGCGAGCCCTTGTTGAATTTATAATCTATTACTTCAGTCGCTCCTCGTTTGACGACGACGATCCTGTCGTTGAATTCGTCGTTAAACCCAAATCGTCATATATAAGTAGAATTAGCCTCACGGTAGCCTAGCTTAAATTTAACCCTCTGTCGTTAGCCGAGGCTAATGTTGACAATAGAGTTGGTTTTGTTGTTATAGATCTTTTATGATAACATTATCTTCCAATTGAAAGCGGTAAACCTTTTCCTTTCTTCTACCTGTACTGTGCTCACTTTTAGCCTTTTAGCCTTTTAGCCTTTTAGCCATTTAGCCTTTTAGCTTGGACTTCACTCCCTTCCTCATGTTGCCTGACGATCTTAAGCTTCGTTTCTAAATCAATCGCTCCTCTTTGCTTCTCGGTAGAAGATCCACGAGCAGAACTGGTTGCCTTTCTTTTTCCCGACATCTTCAGGAGATAAAATAAATCGATAGTACTGTCGAAAAATCGCCGGACTCGGCGCAAATACATTGCCGTTGCAACTTCGAGATATTTTCGTTAAACGAATATTGGTCAAAGTTGGGGTAAACCGAGTACCTCGCTACCGCAATTTCCGGCCGGTAAGCCGCGACTTTTTTCACGTAAACAACGATGTGGCTAATATATGGACTTTGAGTGGGGGACGCGAACGAGCTTCACGGCGCTAAAACGTTTATCCTCGTCACATCGGACCGATGAAACGACCAAGAAATTCTGACTCCTTTGAACTCCGACACCGAAGAAGACGACTTTGACGGTTTTAGTGTGCAAGAGGAAGCCCGAGTTAGCGACCGGCTAGCCGGTGCGGCTAATATTGAGGTGTATTATTGTTGACTGACTTAGTTACAGGAATTTTATTTGTATTTCAGACTTTTTGGGGATTTATTTCTAATTTATTAAACATGTATATCATCTTGTGACTTAATGACGCTGCTATTTGAAACACGCCGCATAAAGGAGGACCTGCTCTGATACAACTACTAAAAAAACGCAGGTTTGAATCAAAGATTACAAACCAAAAATAAAAAAAGAAATCCAAACCTTTAGTCAAGTGGTATGAAGAGGTTTGAAGATTTTTTTTTTTTTTTTAAGCTTGAATAAAAACGACACGGTTTTGAAGCGGCGCAGACGAGAGTTCAGAGCGCGTCGCCGACTCGTTTTTTTTTTTTTTTTTTCCTCGTGGAAGCTGTTTTTTCTTCAGTGGATGTGAGTAAAAAGTCTGGCGCCGTTCGAGCTCAGACAATGTTAGCTGAGCCGCAGCTGGAGCTTTTGCAACTTACAAAAGAAGAGCGGTAACGTTAGAAAAAAAAAAGAAAGGAATCTTTGATAAGGACGGTAGAAACCCGAGAACATCAGTGAGCTTTGACTTGTGTTCCTTCAGAAAGGCGAGGCGGCGAAAAACGATACCGCCGCAAACGGGAAAGGGCGTTTGATAGTGTGGAGGGGGGGGCGACTCGCCGTCTTGCAGACACGTTGGCGATTTCGATGCTGCTTTTCATGTTGGAATTGTGAATTTGAAGCCTCCTGGCTATTTCTTGATACTAAGCTAGTAAAATGTAGTAATATAGGGATGACACTACTAGCTTCTTCTACTTTTTTCCTTCTTCAGCCCTCGCTTCGAGCGTGACTTCATCGGTTTCCTGCTCTTGAATTGAAAAAAGATAAAACCTTATAACTGATCATTTTCCATCCACTTGGTTTTTTTTAAGTTACCTTTAAAAGCTGAGGGTTGATGCAAAAAAGCAAGACTGTGACGTGGAGTTTTATCGTATCAGCCTTTGCTAGCCATCTAGCTAGCATCACATTTAGCTCGCTGACAAGAAAGATTCCTATAAAACCAGTCAGAATAGATGTTGAGAGTCATTATCACAATTACAAATGCACTTAGCGTTAATGTTAACGTTTAATCCACTTTGGTAGAACCTATATCATCGTGTTTGTCAGACTAGCGGTAGCAAACGCGCTAGTTGCTGGTGCAGCATAACAGCGCGGCTAGCAGGGTAGCCTACTGAACCGCCACTGAGCATTAAAAGCAACGCGGTGCCTATTTTGTTTACTTTACGGCACTCGGTTTAAGCCGGTTAGCGAGCGGTGATGGTTTTCACAAAGCACTTTGTTTCTTAAGTTTCAAAAAGTACAGACTCTATTTATGGACTAAGGACTGAATTATTTTTGTTATTGTTCTCCTTTTTTCTCCATTTATTAACTGTTTATCATTTTTGCCGGCCTCTATTACTTTTGTGAGACACCTAAGACAGTGTTTCCCAAACTTTTTTGAGCCACGGCACATATTTTACATTAGAAAAATCACACGTCACACCACCAAATAAATATGTCAAAAACAGCTTTTAACAAATTAGAATGAAACAAGTCTCAATTTACTTTGTGTGAAATCTAATATATCTAATATCTGTAGATTTGTCAAGTTACAATGCAAATTTCCCACTGATGTGCAACTTTTCCAGAAGACTTTTTTCAATGTCTTAGTCTGAAAATGGTATTATTGGAGAGAACTCTATTTCTTTATCAACGCCAGAGCCGAACATTTCCTCTCCAATGATTTTTCCGGCAGGTAGTATTAATGTTTTGTTTGGATTCAGATATGAGTTCAGCAACTTTATAGCAGCTTTCACTGCTTTCTCACTCGTCTTGCTTGTTTTCAACAATGCTACTTGTTTGTTTACGCAGATACAAGTACTTTTTATGTTAAAAATGTGTCACGCAAAGCGTCACTAATCCCTCTGATACACAGATGCACAGGTTCATTCACTTCCCGTTGCCATGGAATGGACACGCTGCCCACATAGACATAGGAAGACACATTATTTGCGTTGGATAGGTAATTTTCGGACCAATCGGGTGAAAGTGGTCATTTTTCCACGGCGCACCTGACGATCTCTGATGGCACAGTGGTTGGGAAACACTGACCGAAACCATCGCTCTCCACCGAGCCAAGGTAGATGTTCAGTGCTTACAAGTCCTACAAGCAAGACACTCATTTTTGTTTTTTAAGGGAGTTTTTCAAGGGGATTGGAGGTTGAAATCTTGGCTTCCCAGAGATCAGTTCCTCAAAGGAACAGGACAGGAAGTAGAAGGGAAGGGCGTCTCCAGATCTCCACGCAAGCATACCGCTACCAACTATTTGGGGATTTTTTGGGGGTTGCGTTGGGCAGGAGGGCCAAGATTATCCTTGCGCTTATTGGGGAAGAGGCGGGATTCTTCCAGAGGCCGACGACCGTTAGCGCTCTCATTCCCACGTCTGGTCGATCCAATTGTCCAACGGCAGAAGATGCAGAAAAGCCTCCCCTGTCAAGGACGAACCAGGGACCTTCTTGTTGTACAAGCTAAATTGCTAACCTCGGTGCTCGTTCTTCCCTTGTTCAGTCGCGCTGAAGTCGAGAATGCGGCGATCGTATTTGTGTTCTGACCAAACCTACAAAGGAAGCGCTGGTTTCACTTCCATCTTTTCCGCAGGAAGAACTGCAGTCACAAATATTGGGGTTTATATTGATGCTTGTTTTCTGTGTGATTCAAGGGTTGCTGGGAATGATGTGGTTTGGGGTTTTGTACTTAAAAGACCTTAAGACACTTTCTAGCTTTGACTTGTTACTTTGACACTTTATAGTTTTATTTGTATTTCTTACTCTCCCCCCTTTTTTATACTGTTTATACAATTTCCTACTATTATTTATTATTGTTATGTTTTACTTGAAACTCTGGCACAACAATTTGCTTCGGGATAAATAAAGTTGTTCTCATTCTTAATTATATTGGGAAGTTAGTTGTATTGCAGGCTCGTGTGGCGTGGCTGTGGCCGACGACAGCTATCGCTCATTAAAACAGACGTTTCACCGTCAACATTATATCCCTATTCATGTTGAATAAAAGAAACGAGAAAGAAATGTAGACCGCTTTAAAAAATAAAGGGAACATTCAAACACCACAAACTCCAAGTCTGTGAAATCAAACCGTCCACTTTGGAAAAAACACGGATTCATTTTTACTTATTTTAAGGACATTACATGTGTTTTTCTACTTTCATTTTGAGTTTTGTCTCCAAATCCAGACGTCTATGGGTTCATACATTTGATTTCCGTGGATCTTTTTCATGTGATTTTGTCGTCGGCACATTCAACCATGTCAAGAGCAAAGTATTTCATACAAAATATTTCATTCGTTCGGATCTCAGATGTGTTATTTTAGTGTTCCCTTTATTTTTTTTTTTGCAGCAGTGTGGTTCAACTTGCAACAAAGACTTCTTTTATTAACATCTAAACAGCGCTCGCTGGTTTAGTGACGTAGCTTTGACAACGAGAGGTGGTTGTTGCCAATACGCTGCATATTTTAGCTGAAAAAACTCAAGCGGCTAATCAGCGTTGAAGAGGTGCTATGTTTTTAATTTATTTGCCTTCATGAAAACATTTTTCAAACCAATAAAAGGGAAGTGCACGTCACACGCCTGACTTTGTGCCGAAAACAAAACCTCAATGCAATCCTCGTCCGGCTAATTTCCACCTGTCGTCATCGCTCTACTGTTAGCTGCTACTATTAGCTGCTACTGTTAGCTGCTACTGTTAGCATCCACTTGCATCATAGCATCATCATAACATCAACGAGTTTGCATCATCGTTGGAATCTCCCATTTGACTTGTTTCGTTGTCACTATTTATATTGTTGTTTAGCTCTAGTTGTGCATTTTTCACCCTCACTGACCCTTGTTGTTGTTGTTGTTGTTGTTGTTGTTGTTGTTGTTGTTGTTGTTGTTGTTGTTGTTGTTGTTGTTGTTGTTGTTGTTGTTGTTGTTGTTGTTGTTGTTGTTGTTGTTGTTGTCATCGTCTCCTTATCTGCTGTCTATTCACTCATGGATTTTTATTTGTTTTTTGGCCTGCTATATCCTGTCTTCTGCCTTTCTATTTATACTTTATACAAATATTTATTTTCTTTTTCTTTATTTATTTATCTTTTTCTTTTATTTTTCTTTATTTATTTTCTTTTTCTTTCATTATTTTCTTTTTCTTTACTATACATTTTATTACACATTTTTATTCAACATTTTAAGCTGCTGTGACAAAGGAATTTCCCCTAAATAAAGTTGATCTTATCTTATTGACTCATTTTACTACAAACATACAAGTTGTAAAATCCGAGAGAAGCAAAAATATAAGATTTCAACCGGAGCCCAGAAAGTGTGGAAATTCTTTCACATTTTTTTTTTTTTTGGTAATTTATTCAAGTAAAACCCTGAAATACGGGAGCGACGGTAAATCGCGGGCGACGAAACCTTTTCATGAAACGCCCGTCCTGCATTTTTAAGGAATAAAATCTTCCGTCCGTCCGTCTCGCTCGGCCGCCGCCCTCCCATCCCGCCTGACAGCAATTAAAGCGTGTATGCATGTATGTGTGTGTGTGTGTGTGTGTGTGTGTGTGTGTGTGTGTGAGTGACAAAAACCTATTGGACACACATTGGGGTGGAAAAAAAATATAAAAACTGAAAGACATGAAGAGGAGATGAAGGAGGCGGGTGTTTCGCTCGCCGCCAAAAGGTGAATCCCTATTTATGGACCGCAATTATCATTATATAAGAGCTCAATTATTCAGCGGCAGCTCTTTCTGCTTTTCATCTATTAGTCATAGGTGAAAGAGCCCCACGCGCACAACAAGTGAACGTCTGTGTCTGTGTGTGTGTGTGTGTGTGTGTGTAGTTCTTTCGACACAATTCTGTTTCATACCTGCTGTTGCAGCCGGAATATTACAGCTCCTAATGAAATCTGGTAGCCGGTGTACAATCTCTTATCAATCTATACTCCCGCCCCCGCCGCCGCCGCCGCCGCCGCCGCCGCCGCCGCCATCATCAGTAGGCAACAGAGATTCTTTACTACTTTTTCTCCTTATTGACATTTTGATGAAATGGCCGGGCCGTGGATGACAGGCAGCAGATTCCCATTAGCCGGGGGCCGCCATGCAGCGCGCCGCCCTCTGAAGACAAGAAATACCATGTTTAACCAGAAGCCATCAACAGACCTGCACCTCCACCTCGCCTGTCTCACACACACACACACACACAGTAACACACACCCGGTCCGCGGGCACACACTCCACTTTTTAATCCGGGCGGGCTGAGAAGCAGGGCCGAACTTCAAACGCGGCGAGATTAAAAGCGCCGACGTCCGCCTTCATCTTCATGCCAAATTATCTCGCCGGCGTCCCGAAATGAGGAGCGAAAAAAAATACGTCTAACGTTGCGGGTTTTTTATTTTTTATTTTTTTTATTTTGACGGATCGATATGGCTCGATTAACGGTACGATAGAAAAAAAAAAAAAGGGAAAACTCGTAATCTGACGTCCGCTGATCGACAGATCAGATATTGATGACGGATCATCAATAGTTTCCATTTCCAGAGGATTTCTAAGTGTTAGGTTTTCACGGTTTATTTTTCTTGATTTCAGAATCAGAATAGTTTATCGATCCCCTCAAAGCGGCTCACAGAATAAAGAGGAATCCAAATAAAACAAATAGAATAATAAAGAATAAAATAGATATATGTATTTACAAGTACCTGTATATGTAAACATGTGGTATTTATGTGTATAAATCTGGATTATTGCACAGAAAAAAACAATTTTTTTTATGGAACATCTGGTGCTAATTTTGTTTTCCAACAAAGAAAATGATAATATTCTGAATATCTACTTGAAATGTAATTTTTCACGTACTAATAAATTTGCAGTCATCATCAGACTTACAGCGGATTTTGCTCTATTTAATTCCGTACACATAAAGCTAATTATGTTTTTTTTTTTTTTTATGGAAAAATTAAGACTTTTGTGTTTTTCATTGAAACGTCCCCCAATTTATAGCCATATGTTGATTTTTTTTTGTTACGTTCATTCAGATTTATAATGAAGAGAAACTCAATTTCAAATATTCAGACACTTTTCATTATAATCTCAGAAATGCAGAAATGAAAATGATCGCAATGAATCTCAAAGAAATAAAAATATGTTAATAAACACAGACGGTTCCATTCGTATGCAAACACCCTTAAAAAAACCCCGATTGTGATGTGATATAAAAATGTGCAAAAGTACAAATGAACGGTTTCTATAAAAGTTTCAAATTTAAGACGGATCGAAAATCCACGTTGGCATTTTGACACCGAACGCTAAGCTAAGTATGCTAAAGTTAGCCTTCGGGAAAAACAACAAATTATCCAAGAATTAAAAGAACGCGTTCCCCAAAAACACTGCACTTTTTTTTATACGTATGTTCGGATTCGATCTGACATGAAGGAGCGGTTTTATTTATTTTAAATTTATACATTTTGCAGAAAAGACTGACGGCTCGGCGTGAAACGATGAGCAGCCTCTTCAGGCGCTCTGCTGGACGCCGGACGGGTTTGACGCTGACATTTAGCCGCCGTCTTTGGGCTCATGTCACTATTGGCTTGCGGGTGGACGTCACACACACACACACACACACACACACACACACACACACACACACACACGGTCACACACACCTGGTTGTGACCGTCCCCAGTTCCCACATCGTGAAATGAAGATTGAAGATTTTGACGGTAAAATCACTGCCTGGGTAAATTCAATTCCAACTTCTCCTCCTCTTCTTCATCCTTTACCTCTTTCTCCTCCTCCTTTTCTTCCACCTCTTCCTCCTCCTCTTCTTCATCCCCTACTCCTCTTTCTCCTCTTCTTCTTCTACCTCTTCATCCTCCTCCTCTTCTTCCACCTGTTCTTCATCATCTTCCTCCACCTCCTCCATCTCTTCCTCCTCTTCTTCATCCTCCTCCTCTTCTACTTCTTCCTCTTCCAGCCCTTCCTTCTCCTCTTCTTCGCCTCCTCCTCCTCTTCTTCATCCCACTGCTCCTCCTCCCTCTCTCCCTCCTCTTCTTCATCCTCCTCTTCTTCATCTTCATCATCCTCTTCCTCTCTGTCTTCCTCCTCTTCTTCCTCCTCCACCTTCCTACTCCTTCTCGTCATCATCTTCCTCTTCTTCCTTCCTCTATCTCCTCCTCCTTTTCTTCCACCTCTTCCTACTCCTCCTCTTCTTCATCCCACTTCTCCTCCTCCTTCTTCCACCTGTTCTTCATCATCTTCCTCCACCTCCTCAATCTCTTCCTCCTCTTCTTCATCCTCCTCCTCTTCTACTTCTTCCTCTTCCAGCCCTTCCTTCTCTTCTTTCCCCCCTCCTCTTCATCCTCCTCTTCATCTTCTTCCCCCCCTCCGCACTGTCTTTCTACTCTTCTTCATCCTCCTCTTCTTCCACCTCTTCCTACTCCTCGCTGTCATCTTCCTCTTCTTCCTTCCTGCATCTCCTCCTCTTCTTCCTCCTCTTCCTCTCTGTCTTCCTCTTCTTCATCCTCCTCTTCCACCTGCTCTTCTTCCTCTTCTTCTTCCTCCTCCTTTTCTTCCTCCTCCTCCTCTCCCATCCTTTCTTCCCTCACGCTCTCGTTTCCAGCTCTCCATTAATCCGTCTCCCTTTTCCTCCCGTTCTTTACCTCGTCTCCCAGAGACGCCCCTTCATTCCTTCTCCTTCTCCTTCTCCTCTCCGTCTCGTCCCTTCGTTCGGCGGCACGTTGCGGCGCTGCGACGGCGGGCCGGACGAAATGTAACATGACAGGTGCCAGGATGGCGGCAGGAAGGCAAATGTATTTTTCTGACTGAACATCCTGAAATGACACACTCTCATTTCCTATGCCGCCGGTCTGAGGGCTACCGAGGTTTAGCTCGAGCTAAATGCGGCTCTGCGAAGATAAAAAAAAAAAACAAAAAAAAACAAAACGACAAAACGGAAAGGTCGGGGACGCACCGTTACGTCGCGCCTCTGTTTATTATCGGCTTTGCCCGCTTTTAAAATTCCCCCCTTTGTGATTTAAACCGAGGAGGAGGCAGAAGAGAAGGACGCTAGCAGGATTAGCGCCGGGCGCTTAGCAATCGGGATATTTAGATGCGGAAAGTTACACCTATTCGTCTAAATCGTCTATTCAGGACGACGCAAGTCAACAAAGCGACTCAAAGTAACGCGATTTCTCAACATTCGTCCACACGTTCCAACATAGCGCACCTGAATATAAGACGCACCGGCTCAAAATACAGAAATAAACCTACGAACTGCGCGCTAAAACCGTTAAAGTTGTTGTTTTCTGTTGAAACGCTTCAGATTCTCCCGGGTCCGATGTGACGCCGACGTTTTAACATCGGAAAAATGATGATAGTTTTATGAAAAGACCGCAAAGCGTCATCCTCGGAGGACGGCGGGTTACTTTGCACACGCTAACACCGGATGTTTTGAAGACGTCGTATATTTTTATCCATTATTAGAGCGTCTTGTTTGTTTGTACATCGGCGACGCTTTTACCCAATCCTGGATTGCGGTGGAAAGTCAAATTTATGGATTTTTTTTTGGCGCTCACAAGCCTCACGCCGCCCAAAGCATTTCGCCTCGACGAAATGAGCGGGAAATTCTGACGTCGTTTGATTCTGATGACGATTTTTTAGCGCGCAGGAGGAAAACCAAGATAGCGATCAGATGGAGGAGAAAGAGGGGGTCGACTTTTTCTTGTCTTATTTATTATTCATAAATAACGCACTGTTTGGAAAAAAAGTGTTCCAGTACGTATTTATGGATCCTACCGGTATGTTTCTAATTAAAAGTTAAAAAAAAAAGGTTTCCATGTCAATATCTCATGTTACAAAATGGACACCTGCGACTTCTAGACATTTATCTGTACACATACATTTATTTAGGTATTTTTATTTCCAGGTGCGCAATAGTCTGGAAAAAACAGTGGTTGTCCAGGATATTAGAAATATTAGAAAAGCACACACACACACACACACATCCATCGTCCAGTTAATAGGTGCTGGATCAAAAAAAGTTTGACTTTGTAAAATTTTTGAAAAAATTCTGCACACTATTTAAATGCTCCCAAAAGAAAATATGATTCATTTTACATATAACAAAAAAAAAAAAAAACACTTTTCCTCACATGCATGACGTTTTGAGCAAAAAAACAGTCTCTTCCTCAGATTCTTACCGGAGATGCGTGTTAACAATTATGTTATTGCCTCGCCATTTTTGATTGACATACGATGTATTTTTTACATTTTAACATAATAACATAACATTATCTTAACTTCTTTTTCCAGATGCGACCCGAGACGTGGATCCTTTTTAAAAATTTTGTCATTTAGCATTTGACGCACTTTGTCGAATTGTCTTAAAAAGCCGATTCACGGAAGGCGTAACTTTCCGCGGCTAACACTCCCACGGATGAACGACGAGCAGAAAGCTAAAACCAAACAGCAGCCGTTCAATCTCTTGGATATTCCCTTTTCATCCGTGAGAACCCCTTTCCCTAAAAATATCCCTCCACAGGCTTCAGCCCCTGAGTCAGCTGACAGCGGCGTCCCCGCGCTGCTCACGAAGCTAAAAAAAAAAAAAAAAAAAAAAACACTTAACCAGCACTTGTCGACGGTCCGCTCGCTTCTCGGCGCAAGATTCATGATTCCACAGTTCTGTCCCGCTAATTTGCACGGAACGTCCGTTTCCGACACGCCGGCCGAAAACCGCCGCCGCGGTGACGGACGTCCGTCTTCTAATATCGGCGACTCTCAATCCAAAGTACAATTGCAGGCCGGGAGAGAAGTAGGCCAGCGACTATAAGCAGGGGAAGGCGCATATGGAGGCACCGCTAACCGCTTAAATAATAGATACGAACGGGCAGGGGGGCGTAGAAATGGAATTAGAACGATTCAAATAAAAAAAAATTTAAAAAAATGAAGCCGGCAGAGGAAATAGAACTGAGGATTAAAAAAAAAAAAAAAAAAAAGAAGTTTTTGGATGGTATAGATATACCAGGAGACGTCCCGACCCGATAAGGGACGGGGCCGACATGAAAGGTGGGAATTGAAAGCGTGGGGATGAAGAGCGGCAGATGAAGTCGGGGGTTTGCAGAAAGAAAGACGCCCTCCGGAGGCTTTGGCGGCGCCGCCGTCCGTCCAGCGGCGCAACCTCTTCATCTTGGGCCAGCTCACCCCGATGAGACATAGCCACCCATGTCTGGACCCCGGAGGGGGAGAACCGAGTGTGTGTGTGTGCGTGTGTGTGTGTGTGTGTGTGTGTGTGTGTGTGTGTGCATGGTCACATTGTCTCGCCAGACAGATCCTCCACGATGCCCCTCCGCAGACGGACCTGGCAGACCCTGCGGCCTGACTTAAACTCCCATTCAGAACTCCATTCACTTTTTGAACAATTTAACAGTGAGTCCTAAACTGCTCGAATGTGTGAATGACGGAGCGAATGGTTGTCCGGTGGTTTCTGACGTGCACGATTTCGCGCCCGTCCCTCAGCCAATCATAGGATGGTGTTCCCACCTGTTGAGACGCATTTTGTAATAAAGCTGCATTTTGTAATAAACTGCCCCAATGCATTTTGTAATAAATGTTGCCGCATTATGTAATAAGTTATTACATATTGAGAAGATTATTACAAAATGCACTTGCAACTTTTTTATTTTCAAGGAAATGTAATAACATGGTGCATTATGTAATAACAATTCTAAAGCATAAGTTTGTTAATTGTATTTTATTTTACTTCAAAGTATTTGTAAAAGCTAGTCCTATTATTAGCATCACTGTATAAGCCTATTAGCAGTACTTAGCAATTACTATCAGTACACTATTCAAAGGTTGCATTAACAGAGAATATTCTATAAATTCCATGTTATTACATTTCCTAGAGAATAAAAAAGTTGCAAGTTCATTTTGTAATAATCTTCTCAAAATGTAATAACGTATTACATAATGTGGCAAAATTTATTACACAATGCATTGGGCTAGTTTATTACAAAATGCGGCTCAACACCACCTCACACACACACACACACACACACACACACACACACACACACACACACACACACACACACACACACACAGAGTACTGAGTGAATGCCAACGCTAGTGTTGTTTACCTCCTTACAGGAAAAACATGCTTTTACCTGTGCAAAGACACCAGGAACATCCAAAATCCAGATGTAAATTTGTTGCAAATCTGTGACATCTTGACCCGAATTTAGAAATTCTACATGTGGATTTCATCGATATTCCCCTTTTTTATTATTATTATTATTTTGCAAGAGCATTACATAGATTCGGATTATTTTTCTGGTTATCGCCCACAAAAATGAACATCAATATGAATATTCAAACATGACTTTGTCAATTTTGAAAACAGACTTTGCACGCTGTATCCTTGAAAAGACAGAAAAAAGGGATTCACAGATCTGGGATAGGGAATAAAGAATAAAATATATGTGATGTCGGTTGGATGTTGTTTGATATAACATGGAAAAATGGGGTCGGAAGATTCTAAGAAGATATGAAACGCCAGCTAAAGCGCCCCAGACAGGAAACAAAGATACCAAAGCACATGAAAAGAAAAGGAGAGGAGGATTCTTCAGCTTTGAAAAGAAATAAAAAGCAGGAAACAAATAGAAATATAAGCTCTCCAGCTGGGAGGAAAAACCCAGAGGGCGTTGAAGAAGCTCTTCACAAAAAAAAAAAAAATGACACGAGCGCTTAAAACGAGAAGCGACGCGTTTTCTCCCGAATTTAACCTCCTCCGCTAGCCTTTGCTAGCCTCCGCTGGCCTCTGCTAGCCTCCCCTAGCCTCCGCTAGCCTCTGCTAGCCTCCCCTAGCCTCTGCTAGCCTCCCCTAGCCTCTACTAGACTCTGCTAGCCTCCCCTAGCCTCTGCTAGCCTCCCCTCGCCTCTGCTAGCCTCTGCTAGCCTCTGCTAGCCTCGCCTTCTGTTGCGGTTTGTTTTCTTCATATTTAGCTCGATGTAAATACAATCATCCGGGAGAAAATGGAAAAGCCCCGACGCTAACCTTCCTCTCCTTGCAGAGTGAGAAGTCTGCCGACAACACACACACACACACACACACACACACACACACACACACACGGGGAACAATAACCCGGACTGGACGCACAACATTGCAGCGTGTTTCTAGCCTGTCTTGCCTTTTCTTGCGCCACGGATCGCTTAAATGGCAAACAATATTTTTGCAGACCGGTGGATAAATACATATTCATATTAATACATAAATATTCCAGCGTTTTTCTTTCAAAATACTCCAAAGTCTTGTGTTTTAATGTTTTTTTCTTTTAGTTTTAAAGGCTTCATCGCCTCATTGCAGAGTCCCGCTATCTTCTGTTAAATGTAGATTTCTTTTTCTTGGCGGTCAAAGGCTGTTCTTCTGTCTCCTCACCGGGCTTTTTCTCCTTTGCAAAGAAACTTTCCAAAGATGTTTACTCATTTTACTAGCTTGAGGGTTTAATATTAAAAGTCAACAACAACATCGGGGACGACAATGGGGAACATCAAGGAACGGTGAGGGTGAAAAATACACAACTAGAAGTAAACAATAGAAATAGAGTGACAACTAAACAACAATGTAGAGCGACAATATTTAAATTTGCGTAGCTGAAGCTAGACATCGCAGTCCAGCTAGTAGCTACAACTCACATCCTGCTTATTTTTATTTGTTTGTTTTTTTTGTTTGTTTTTGTCATTGTTATTGTCACTTTTTCATTTTTGACGTTTGGTTTTTGGTGGTTTATTTTTTGTTTTGTTTTGTTTCCCCCATTCTGTTGTCCATTCTTATCCTTGATGATGTTTTTTTTTCTTCTCTCTGCTGTCTATTTATTTATTTGTGTGTGTCTTTTGCTATATTTAATGACACTGTAAAAGTGACGGGCCCTTGATACATCACTGCAATGTGTTACATTTAATATCCTTATTGATTATTGAAATGTCCATTTAATACTTCATAGCCTTTTTTTGTTGTTTTTGTTTGTTGATTATGCGTCGCCTCCAACATTTAGTTTGTTTTGATTTTGCGTTTTTGCTCTCATTAGAGACCGAACTGATTATTTTTGAATTTTATTTGATTTTGTCCGGTGCTGCAAGTTTTCCGTTTGCATGACGGTGAAAGTTCAACCTGGGTTTTTGCAGAAAAGGCGTGCATTTAGCAGGTTTTAGCACGCAAAGCACCAATTTGACGGTTGTAGATTTAAACAAAAATCAAGCGAACCTTTTTTTTTTTCCGCGTTGTAAAACAGCTGATACTAAAAACCTTGAGATCTTCCCTTTTTCCCGTCGCAAAGATGCTGCACTAACAAGAAAATAATGAGGAAGGCGAGGGGGAGGAGGGGAGCCACTGATGCACTCTGCATGTTCTGCAGCAGCGCCATGGGAAGAACACCAAGGAGCATGTTCTGCTCAGAGGAGCTCCCAGGGGACGCTTGATTCCTGACACTTGGAGATGAAGGAGGGGGGTGTTGGGACACACACACACACACACACACACACACACACAATCCTAACACCCCCTTAACTCACAGCTGAACTGTTAGAATTAATAGATCATGGCAGAGCTCCAGACAGATGGATGGATGGATGGATAGATAGATAGATAGATAGATAGATAGATAGATAGATAGATAGATAGATAGATAGATAGATAGATAGATAGATAGATAGATAGATAGATAGATAGATAGATAGATAGATGGATAGATAGAAGATAGATAGATAGATAGATAGATAGATAGATAGATAGAGCCACTATCGATCGATCAATAGATAGATGGATGGATGGATGGATGGATGGATGGATGGATGGATGGATGGATGGATGGATGGATGGATGGATGGATGGATGGATGGATGGATAGATAGATAGATAGATAGATAGATAGATAGATAGATAGATAGATAGATAGATAGATAGATAGATAGATAGATAGATAGATAGATAGATAGATAGATAGATAGATAGATAGATAGATAGATAGATAGATAGATAGATACTGCAAAGATGCTGCACCGGCTCGCTGATTGTTTTGCGCATTAAAACCGTCAAAATCGTCTTCTTTGGTGTCGGAGTTGAACGGACTCAGAATTTCTCGGTCACTTCATCGGTCCGATGTGACGAGGAGAAATGTTTTAGCGGCGTGAAGCTCGTTAGCGTCCCCCACCCAAAAAAAGTCCATATATTAGCCGCATCGTTGTTCATGTGAAAAAAGTTGCGGCTTATTGTCCGGAAATTAAGGTAGATAGACATAAATACGCCTGTGACCCTGAGAGTGGGAATAGCAGTGTGGAGAATGAATGAATGAATGAATGAATGAATGAATGAATGAATGAATATTATATCTACTGTACACATAATGATCTGCACTATACGGCCAAAAGTATTTGCTCAGCTGCTTTGACTCGCATATGAACCTAAGTTCCACCCCATTCCTAATCCATAGGGATCAATATGACGTGGGTCCACCCTTTGCAGCCAGACCAGCTTCAACTCATCTGGGTCCACTAGGTTCAGGTTTATGGCAATTTCTGAGCATTCTTCCTGAAGAGCATTTGTGATGTTGGACAAGAAGGTCTGGTTCTCTGGCTCTCCTTCATCCCAAAGGTGTTGTATGGGGTTGAGGTCAGGACTCTGTGCAGGACAGTCAAGTTCTCTGTCCTCCACGTCTTTCTGGATCTTGCTTTGTGCTCTGGTGCACAGTCATGTTGGACGAGGAAGGGTCCAAATCCAAACTGTTCCCATGGAATTGTCCAACATGTCTCGGTGTGCTGAAGCTTTCCGAGTTCCTTTCACTGGAACGAAGGGGCCAAAAACAAGCCCACACCAGGATCCCCCTCCATCAAACTTCACACTTGGAACAATGGAGTCAGACAAGTAGCGTTGTCCTGGTGACCGCCAAACCCAGACCCGTCCATCAGATTCATCCCTCCAGAGGAAGCATCTCCAGCGCTCTGCAGTCCAGTGTCGGCGTGCTTTATCCCACTGCATCCCACGCTTTGCATTGGAAAGCCATCGTATGAAGCTCCCTGCGCACCGTTCTTCAGTTCATCTGAAGCTCGGAGGTCTGCAGCCACTGACTCTGCAGAAAGCTCTTGCATCCGCCGACCCGTCAGTTTACGGAGCTGAACCGCTGTCACTTCCGTGTTCTTCTAATCCAGCCGACAGTTGACCGGAATATTTAGCAGCTGCCGGATTGGTTGCACATCCTGTCGCCGTTCCAATTTACAGAGATCCTGAGCATTTTCACACATACTTGTAAAAAGCCAATACTTTTGGCCATATAGTGCATCTAGGTGTCAGTGACACACCTCTGCTTCTTAAAGTTCATCTCCTCCATCTCCATGGAGACGACAGGATGGACCGATCGGTCTATGTTTTGTCTTTTTTCGCTCCTCTCTTTCCCAAAAGACGCCGCCGCCGCCTCGACGCTCTGGCGCGACAAATAAAAGAAGTAAAAAAAAAAAGGCGCAGGGAAAACAAAGAGTTCATCCGTCAGGCTGCGCGCCGGCCTCCGGGGTCGCTCAGTCAGGCATTCGGTACATCGGACAGACTCTCCAGCGCCGACGGCCAAATTCATACATTCGAATCAGCCGACTACGTTTGAACATTTCCAAACACATCCTGCGCTCTCATATGCTTTTCTATTATTGTTTCAGGCGTGAATAATCCGATAGCAGCGGAAGGAGGGAGGGAGGGGAAAAAAAAAAAAAAGCAGAAAAGCTAGTCTCATCTCCCCTCCCCCTCCAGCGCTGAACCGCAACCTTCGCTCCCGAAGCCGAGAGCCGCATCGATTTCTCGTCTTGACGTCGCGGCGCCGCGCTTGGAGGAAGGCGCTCTGGAGCGGGACTGACCTTTATCAGAGTATGCAGATCGCCGGACGTGGGCGCCGGGGCAGGAAGGGCACCTCCAGCCCCGAAACCCAGACTGTCACCTCGGCAGGCGCCGAGCGATAAACGGGCCCTTGAACGCGACGCTCGACCGGCCCGGGACGCGGCGCCGGAGCAGACGTGGATTAACCTGACCCGCGGGTGTGCAGAGTTTTTGCAAAAATGGACGTATTTGGCGAGGTGGAGATGTGTGAGGGCTGAGTGTTAACTTTAAATGCAAAATATACTGTTCAAAAAAATAAAGGGAACACTTGAACAACACAATGTAACTCCAAGTCAATCACACTTGTGTGAAATCATAGTGTCCACTCAGGAAGCAACACAGATTCATTTTGACTTGTTTACATCAAAGTTGGATCAGCCTGGAGTTTGTTTTTACACTTTAATTTTGAGTGTGATTCCTAATCCAGACCTCCATGGGTTGATACAATTGATTTCCATTGATCATGTTTGTGTGATTTTGTTCAACTGTGTAAAGAGCAAAGTATTTCATAAGAATATTTCATTCATTTAGATCTACGATGTGTTTTTTAAGTGTTCCCTTTATTTTTTTGAGCAGTGTATTTTGCAAACAGTGTACTTTTTATGTCTTATAAATCTAAAGTTTTTACCAAAATCACATTCGTGAATACCAGTGATGTGCTGTCAGGAGAGGCAGGTGAGGCCGGGCCTCACCTGGCATCGTGGTAAGAAAAAAAAAGTAAAATGAAAAAAAAATGTAAATGGTTCTGTTTATTCAGGGATTAGTACTATAAAGTTATTTTCCACCTAACTTCACCATTATTAGTCGTTTTTTTTTCAAAATCGCTTGAAAAAAAAATCATATTTAGAGTTTAAACATGAAGAGTCGTGCGGTGGATTGCACAATAGCGGCTGAAACAGTATTGTGAATTGTGAATGTCGCTTTTAAAAATTTCAAACACTTAAAGCACTAATACATGAACTAAATTTCCATATTTTAGCTGATGTGTATAAATGTTTTCGTCAACAACCGTAACGTGTTTCTCGTGCCGGGCGATTATAAAGCGGCAGCGAAGACACACTAAGTGAGGCACGCAGTGACGGTGCCTCATGTTAGGGGGCGCCGCTGATCCCAGGGAGCCTTTTTACTACTCGGCTAAAGAATAATGGAATTTGCAATAGCAAGCTACTGTAAACAGTTAGCAAGTCAAGTGCAGCCATCCAGTTATAGCTCCCTCTTGCTTGGCTTTTTTTCCAAAATGGAGTTTTACATAGCTAAACTGAAAGAATTTTATAAACTGGACTTTCAGTCGAAGCAGGAGATAATAAGTAAGGGAAGACCGACGCCGGCGCTAACGGATTTGCCTCAGACTAGGAGACGGAAGACTCGGTCTTTTCAAACGGAGTGGTTCACTTGAAAAGGCTGCTGTGTGGATGTCCAGTAAGAAAGCACCTTTTCTGCTTTTCCTGCATTCTTTTCTCAACTTCTGACAATCTAACATGAGCGGTCAGCCGCTCGCATTCAAAGTCAAATCGCGCTAAAAACATTCAAGATGTCGAGAATAGATTTGGCTTTGAATGAACAGCAAAGACTCAACATCAGCATCCACAATGCTAAGCTAAAGGAAAACCGCTCAGTGGCACATGGACTTCATTTATAAGTAAAGGTACGAGACAATAACGTTTTTTAAATGTGCTTTTTTCTATGCTACAGTTTGTATATGTAAAGAATGCTGATATGATATTTTTAAACAAAACACATTAATTGCTGCCAATAAAATGGTGAATAAGCTACTCTGTAGGGTTCATATGTTTGGAAATCTGATTGATGACGACCAGCCATGAACATCACCGCACGTCACTGTTGAATACCACAGAAAAGGGGGAAAAAGTTTCAGAAAGATCATTTCCTGACTATTGGGCGCGCCTGAATATAAGCCGCAGCGGCTAAAAATAACTAAATTAATCTATGCGTGCATATATAGGCCGTAGGTCACACACAAACATTTTTTTTTTTACTTTTAATTAAATACATAGCGCTTACATCCACAAATAGGTGCTGGAAATGTTTTTTTTTTTCTGAACAGTGGCTGGAACACAGCTGATGAGAAAGTTGAATAATAAATAAGACAATAGGGAAAAGACAATCCGTCCCGTTCAAGTCGACTTGACGAGGGTAAATGTTTCGTAAAAGATAGATTCGAAAAAAAGATTCGTGAAAGATTCGTAAAAGTAAAAGATTCGATAGAAGTTCAAAAACGTGTGGAAAAAGTAGCGGCTTATTGTCCGGAAATGACGGTAAACATCTGGGTTCATTTGAAACATGACATATTATTCACTATTAATTCTGAACTTAATTCTGAAACTTTGGACGCGCCTGACCTAAATCTTCTGTCACTTCCTGTTTTTTCTTGTTTTTCTGAATTTTTCTCGTTTTCTTCGACCCTGATGACATCATGGTGATGTCATTGAAGTTTGTAAAGGTGAGCCGGCACCTCTATGATAATTCCCTCAGGCTTTTTGCTCCTCTTGAGGACAAATAACCTTCAGCTCCAGGTATAAAACCGGCGAGGCGCCTCTTTAACGCTGCAGAGGCGACCCCTGGTTTGCGTCAGCAAACTTTACAACAGTTGACGTCAAGCTATCAATTTCACCGCCAATCAAAACGACCCCTCGCAGCCCAGTTGTCACCCGGAGATGTTGTTTATCCCGCTAAAAAACAACAAAAGAAAAGATGTCTTTCCTTGATATGATTTTTTTGACAAACAAGCACCATTTGAAAAAGGGTCCTTTAACAAAAAAAGTAGATAAAAATAAATGAATGAAAAGAAGAGCACGGCGTAAACGGCTCATACCGAGAATAACACGACCCGGTCAGGTTGAAACGTAGCACGTAGCGCTCCTGAATGCGATGCTAGCTCTACGCTAGTAACACCGACGGTTACTTTTATGGCGCCGAAACTCGAGCGCACGTTGAAATCTGATACGCTTCTGAAATTAGTGCACGCTGGTCGAGGGCGGGGGGGCTCAGGTACCCTAACTCCGCCTTCAGTCGCGCCAGAGCTAATTCTGGTAGCAGTTGAATTGTGTAGTTTTGAGCCCCACAAAAACACATGTTTGACTATCTAGATGAAGAAACAACGGTAAAATCGGTAAAAAGGATTTTTTTTTTTTTTGGAATAGTTGAAGCCCTCGGCTCCTTGACCCATTAAACAACTCCTTTATCATTCGTTTGGCTTGGCAAGAGCTGCGAGACTCAATTATATTCACTGAGAATGGACGCGGTGGAGGTGTCCAGTGCACGGACCACGTGCGCTGCACAAAGACGACCGTGCATGGATAGCTTAATTTTATGACTCCTGAAAAGAAATAAAGACAGGTACCAATCCGTTCATTCATCCGTCTTCTGTCTCTATTTAAATTCATATTTATTTTACTTTTTTTTAACTGTTACACTGCTGTGACGAAGGAATTTCCCCTATGGGGATCAATAAAGTTGATCTTATCCTGAGGGAAAAAATATTATCTTATAGCCAAGTCATAATAATGAGCAAATTTGGTGAAATCTGAAAAGAATTTAGGTCGGAGTCGGAGTCCTTTTGTCCAAATATGTGTTTTTTTAACAAGCAAAAGGAAGACGGGCTTAATTATTTCACGAAAATACATTTGTATGTAATGTTAATGCAAAAACAAACAGATAGAAAACATTTTTTTTTATATTTTTTCACTCTTTTACTTGTTTACTTTTTTCTTTCTACATCTATTTATTTTTCTAGACGTTATTTATATTTTTTCTGTCTTATATGGCACCAAGAGATGCTGCTACTGTTGCGTTGCTGTGTTGCGTCGTGTGTTTCTGTTTTTCATCACACCGAACCTGAGAGCTGCTAGCGCTAAATTTCGTCGCTCTCTGGGTGACGACAATAAAAGTCTTGAATCCACGAATATTCTTTAAAAGTACGGATACAATCATAAAAAGGAACGGGACGCAAACGTAAAAAAAATATGAATATCATTTGGAAAATCTGAACGATGCGCCTCATATATAAGTAGTATACCGTACAGCATTACGCTAGGCTAGGCTAGGCTAGCCTAGCGCAGCCTAAAAGTTAATCTACTGTCAGTGAAAAGTTAGCCTAGCCTAATGTTAACTAGCAAGTTGTGTTCTTGCTCTAGATCTTTTATGATACCATTATTAATTCAAAATGGTAAACCTTTTCTTCTCTTCTACCTGTTTCTGCACACATGAATGTATCGACTGCGACCAAAACTTAAACAATCTGATTTTTCTCTCTTTACACACAACCTAGTCTAGGTGTTTATCTTTTTATTTTCTCTTGTATCTCATAACTTTTTAAACATTTTCATGTTATCTTATATTCTCTTGTACATATACAAAATGAAATAAAAAGATGAAGATGATCTGTTTATATATTCATAACAGTGCAATATTTCATTTCATAACAGTTGCATGTGCAATATTTTTTCATACTCTTGTGCACTCCTTATCTTTCAACTGGTATTAAGACCTTAATACACTTTATGGATTATTTGTATTTCTTATTTCCCCCCCTTCATTTATTTATGTTTTTTTTTTTAAATGTATTTATTCATTTTACTGTTTATACAATTTGTATTATTTATTATTTATCTATTATTTATTATTGTTATGCTTTTCTTGTAACTCTGGCACAACAATTTCCTTTGAGAAAAATAAAGTTGTTAATCTTATTCTTATTCTTATGAAATAGAAAGATAGAAGGTTCTTCAGTAAACGCTTTGTTTATTTTGGCATATGAAATTCTTGCGATGTAAAAAAATATAGGTGAGCAATTTGGAAATGTATAAAATTTGTAAAATTAGCAGGTACAAAAAAGAAATAGAAATTACAAATCAGAATTTTAGCATTTATTATGAATTGCTTCATAGGAAAAACCTTCAAAAATGAAGTTAGATACGGTAAAATCGCTTGAGCCAATGCTACATCTTTACTCAACGCGTATACGTTGACGCCAAAACTTTGAGATATTTTCGTAAAAAGGAATTCCAGTCCAAGTCGTAACGCCCGTCGTAACAATATTATGAAAGTATGACCCCAATCGGGTGTCAAGTAACGGATTCCCGCCGAAAAAAAAGCAGATGGAGAAAGCCAATCCTTTGCCGGCGTCACATGGGTCAAAAGCGGCGTCCTCTTATCTCCATCCAACTCCATTAGGTCCCAAGGTTCTTTCCCCGCTCAGATTTACACACAAACGTCCTGCGCTGAACCGCGTTATAAATAAGCTTTAACTTAATTGCATTCGTCCGACTGGGAGAGAGAAATGCAGGGACAGCATATTTATTGCCACTCAACCTACGAGTGTGTGTGTGTGTGTGTGTGTGTGTGTGTGTGTGTGTTTCTGAAGTATTCGCGAGCAGCTACAATAAGTTTGCTGGGATAAGAACCGGTCTCATGAATCTTGAGGTGGGCGTCCGAATGTTTCAGATGACGCTGTCGTCGAGGGAAAAGTCTCACGAAATAATAATTTGATGGCGACCCGTTGAGGCGATTGATACCGATGGTACTTTGACGGTTTTGTTCGCGTTGACCGAAATTTCTGGACTATTGAGCGCACCTGAATACAAGCCGCACCTGAATATAAGCCGCACCTGAATATAAGCCGCACCTGAACATAAGCCGCGCCGGCTAGCTGATCGCTATCTTGCGTCAGAATCGAACGGCCTCACGTTAGTTTCATCGGTCCGATGTGACATATCATGTTTTGGCGGCGTGAAGCTCGTTAGCCCCCCCAAAAAATCCCTGAATTAGCCTGATCGTTGTTTAAGCCGCAATGTTCAAAGTGTGTGTGGAAAAAGTAGCGGCTTCTAGTCCGGAAATGACGGTATTTGTTTTACACTCAACATCTAAATATGCTCTTCGATTATTCCATTTTTGTTGGATCTCTGATTTTTTTTGGTTTCTTTAGCACGCAAATACAAAAGGGCTGTGTGAGGAGCTCAGGAACACGTTGATGTTTCAAAGGTCCAGGTTCAAAAATTTGGGGGGCCGATGGTTCCGCGATTCAGCGTTCCTGGGGTTCCTTATTTCTGGGGTGGGGCGGATATTCAACATTCCCAAGGTTCATCACTCTTTGGGGTCAACCCATTGATGTAGCTGCTAAAGGGGGCATGGATCTAACGTTCTTGGGTTCCTTGCCAAGGAACCACACCTGTCGTTGCACCCTTCCCCCCTTTTTTTGTGCCAGAGACCAGTTTTATGCATTAAAATGTTTCGGTTTGGGGCGCGAGGGTTGAAATAATAAAAATTTTTGCTGTCGATTCACAGTATTTACCGTTCACAGTGGAACGCTGAGGCTGCAGGAAGTGGAGATCGAGAAGAAGAGTGTCAGGGATACAAAGAGATAGAAGACGATCGGTCAGAATGAAAGGGTTACGTTTCATATGTTACATCAGCTTTCTTTTTGTCGTCAGTCTGCGACGCTTCCGCAGTCTCACCGTTTCCTCGTTTCCTCTTGAAAAAGCTCTCCGACGACTTTTGTTTCTGGCTAACTTTTTTTTCCGGGGCTAGCTTGAGGTAGCTGACGTGTGAAACGGCGCGACGGAGACAGTCGTTTTTTCTAAAATGTCATTTATACCGAGACAGGACTTTCTTTGCGGACCGGTACCAAATGATCCGCGGACCGGTACTGGTCCGGTACCTTTGTGCTAGAGGATTATTAGGCTGCAGAGTATTTGAGTCTAATGCTAAGCGCTCACCTTAAGACTTTGACAAGACTCATCATCTCACATGCAAAGACCGGCTTTTAGAGTTTTAAGTCTCAGCCTGGTCTCAGCGCAGTCTGAGACTAAACAATGTGGATCTGATGACGAAAGACTTTGAAAAGACTCTTGGAAAACTACAACTTCACGCCATGTTCTTCCATCCTGTTGGAACCGGGGTTTCTAGTTACGGTTTTGTCGGAGTTCAGCTGTTGGTTGACGATTCAGAAACACAAAGACTTGTTGCTGTGAACCTCGAGACGAGGCAAAGACTGAGCTGAGACTGTAAGACCGAACAACTCCAGTAAGACTATTGAGCCGCATTTTGTAATAACAGTGCATTTTGTAATAAACGTCCAAAATCCAATAACTTTTTCGTTTCAATTTGTAATAAAGACGCATTTTGTAATAAACTGCCGCATTTTGTAATAAACTGCCCCGACGCATTTTGTAATCAATTTTGCCGCATTATGTAATAAGTTATTACATTTTGAGAAGATTATTACAAAATGCACTTGCAACTTTTTTATTCTCTAGGAAATGTAATAACATGGAATTTATAGAATATTCTCTGTTAATGCAACCTTTGTATAGTGTACTGATAGTAATTGCTAAGTACTGCTACTAGGCTAATACAGTGATACTAATAATAGCTTTTACAAATACTTTAAAGTAAAATAAAATACAATTAACAAACAATTAAACTATGCTTTAGAATTGTTATTACATAATGCACCATGTTATTACATTTCCTATAAACAAGTTGCAAGTGCATTTTGTAATCATCTTCTCAATATGTAATAACTTATTACATAATGCCGCAAAATTTATTACAAAATGGGGCAGTTTACTACAAAATGAAATGAAAAAGTTATTATATTTTGGACGTTTATTACAAAATGCGTCTCAACAAGACTCGTGAGATTTCCTTCCGACATCCAGTTTTCTGCGACTGGATAATCCCCAGCCCAGCATCCAGGAACCGGTGCAGTGTGTAATTAATAATAATTTACTTGAGAAAATTGAGAATTGTTTTGACAAATCTTGGGTATTTAAAGAGACTATTTAGCTTGGGTGAAATCCGTAAAAGTGCATTTGTTTTCCTGCAGCTGTTTTGGACCAGGGAAAGAAAACAACATGTAAACCCTTCACCAAATCCACCGCTTGCTAAACTACTTGGTAATCTACCAGCGGAGGAAAAACAACAGAAAACAACCGGTTATGACGAATAATCTGAGCACTAAAAGAGGACCGGAGTCAAGAAAAAAGGTGCTGAAGCTAAAGAAAGAAAGGATGAACGGTAGAAAGAAGAAAAATGCTAGAATCGGTTTCGCCGATTCAACAAAGGGGTCGACAAGATGATTAATTACGTCGGAAGAATCTCCTCTTGACATCGTGTGCGGCTTAGAAATTAATAGGAAAAAAAAATGGAGGGCTTTTATGAGTTTCTGTGTAACGGTAATAGCGGCTTTTAAAGACGGAGCGGAGAATCGTTTTTTTATGTTCGGTTACGACGACGCCAAGGATGTCAAACTCATGGTGGTCGAAAAGGCCACGACATTTGATGTCCAGGCGGGTCGGACCGGTAAAATAAGAGAAAAATTACCGAGGAGTAACACCAAATCCACATGTTTCCTTTGTTTTAATTAATTAATTATAATTATTAATTATTTCATTTAATTAAATATAAAATATATAATATTTCAGACAGTTCAATATAAAATATAACATTTCATAAAATTCAAAATAAAATCATAATATTCCATTTCATCCAATATTGAATAATATATCATACTATTTCACGTTATTCAATATATCAATTCCTATAATTCAATATAGAATAATATATATCATTTCATTCCTTTGTCTTAGTGTAAAGAAGAACGGGTAAATAAATTATTCTTTAAAAAAAATACATGAAAATGATAGAAATGGAAGTGCAATTTCAAGCACACAGGTTTCTTAATAACCTCAACAAACAAATAAGAAGTGGTCTTGGAAAACCCTACACTCAGAGTCCACTTTTCTCTTATTTAAAAAAAAAGGGGAGTTGTTCATGATTTTTATGTTGTTTTTTTTTTTTTTTAATTGTAATTTTATTTTATGGGCGGGAATTGACCCCCTGGCGGGCCGGCGTCGGCCCGCGGGCCGAACGTTTGTCGCCCCTGGTTCTCATTTGCCTTTTTGGGGAACTGAAGAGCCCTGAATAATATCTGCAAATGGAATAAATCCACAATTTGGAAAAAAAATACATAAAAATCATGAACTGCGTTTTTTTTTTAAATAAGAGAAAAGTGGACATGGAGTGTCGGGTTTTCCAAGACCACCGTTGAGGTTATTAAGAAACCTGTATGTTTGAAATTGCACTTCCATTTCTTCATGAATCTCAGGTTGTATTTATTACAAGGAACAGTTTATTTACTTCTTCTCCTCCGAGGAATTTGTCCGAAAAATACTAGCAACACCTGAATGTATCTCGTGTTTCCCCGTCCCGTCTGTGATGGTAAACAATGCAATATTATCCTGATTCAAAAAGCAAACAGAGCAGGACGACCAACAAGCCATGAATAAAACAACGAAGTGTTGATGAGGCGGCGAAAGAAAGAAAAGGGTGGAGATTTGAATTTTAATAATAGAATATGACAATACTATTAATGGCAATGTGTGTTGGACAAAAGTACCTTTATGGAATCATCTGAGGAAGAGCCTATGTTTGCTCTAAAGGTCATGCGAGGATAAAAGGGTTTTTTTCAATATGTTCATTTATTTTTGGAGCGCTTTTGGTGTGCGAGTTTTATATTCTGGCCAGCGGATGTGTGAGGGTTTGTTTTTTTTTTTACTTTTTCTGTTTCTCTGTAAATAGAGAATACAATGTATTTAGAATTGCAAGGCTGATCTAAAACGCAGAAATATCAGTGAATTAGAGCATCCTTTGTTACATAATATGGTAACTATATTATATCGTATTATATGATATCATATAATTTCATAATTAAATATTAAATAATGTCATATTGTATCATTTCATGCAATTCAATATATCATTTCATATAATTAAATATGAAATGATATAATATATATCATTTCATGTAATTCAACATAGAATAATATTTCATATGATTCAACATAGAATAATATATAGTATTTCATATAATTCAACGTAGTCATATAATTATCATTTCATATAATTCAATATAAAATAAAATCATATCACATATAATTCAATATAAAATATATTTCAGATAATTGAATATAAAATCGTAATATTCCATATAATTCAAGATAGAATAATATTTCATATAATTGAATATAAAATATATCAGAAATCATATGATTCAATATAAAGTCACATCATTATCATTTCATATAATTCAATATATAATCATGATATTTCATATAAATCTTCTTCTTCATAAATCAATATTGAATAATATATCATGGTATTTCATATAATTCAATATAAAATAATAAAATATATATGATTTTATATAATTTTCATATAATTCTAAAAAGAATAATAATTCATATAATTCAGTATAAAATATATCACATTTTATATAATGTGATATATCACATTTTATTAAATATACAATTATATAAAATATAATATTTCTTATAATTAAATACAAAGTAATTTCATTATCATTTCATATAATTCAATACTGAATAATAGATCATATTATTTCATATAATTCAATATATCATTTCATATAATTCAATATAAAATCATAATATTTCTATAATTCAATATAAAATCATAACCTTTCATATAATTTAATACTGAATAATAGATCATACTATTTCATATAATTCCATATAAAATCATAGAGTATTTCATATAATTCAATATAAAATATACTAAAACAGGCCACCACAAGAAGACCAGTTGTGTGTGGAGGTCAGGGTCGCCTCCAACCGCCGGCCTGCTTTTTCCCCTCACACACACACACACACACACACGCACACACACCTCGTCGTGTGTGAACCCGCCGACTGGTTTCAGACTGCGTGAGGGAACCGGAGACGGCAGCAAGAATGCGTTTGCACCTGTCGAAGTCCAACCTCATCATTCCCGAAGCGGCTCATGAAGGCGTCTCATCAAAGATCCTTTCAAAAGCTCTCCTTTTCATCCGCTGACGTGACGAAGAACCCGAGGAGCCGCGACGTCGCTTCCAAAAGCAAACACCGAAATCGCACTCTGACTAAAATATAAATAACTCCTCATTTCTGCGAGGACCTCTAAGACCAACCTCGAGGACCCCGGAGGTTTCTCGGCATAAACCGCGCTGTTTATAATCAACAGACGGCGGGTTTATTAGCGTCCTGCTCACACACGCTTGACCACAGTGGCAATTACTTCCGCCGATTCCGCAACCCACCACTCATTTGTTTACGAATCTATCAGCGCCTAGTTAAACATCCGCATCTCCGGGGACGGATCTTCTCCGCCGGCAGCTGCTCCTCTCCTCACAACCGCCCCGCCAACTTTCTCCGGGCATCGAACTTGAAAGATATATCGGATAAAATCACAACAAAAAAATAAAATTATTGCGACTGCGAGTGGGTTTGTGCAGATTGTTTATTTCGTCCGCTACCGCGGTGTCGGCGGACGGAAAATATCCGTAAGTTAGCGGTATTGTTGCAAAACCCGCCGTTTTTGAAACGTGAAAAAAGTAGCGTCTTATGTACCGGAATTTATTTAAAAAGCATTTATTTAAAAGACACAAACGTTTGAGGCCTTGAACGCCCCGCGTCCTGGTTAAATGGCATTTTGTAATAACGGTATATTTTGTAATAAACGTCCAAAATGTAATAACTTTTTCATTTCATTTTGTAATAAAGCCACATTTTGTAATAAACTGCCCCAACGCATTTTGTAATAAATTTTGCCGCATTATGTAATAAGTTATTACATATTGAGAGGATTATTACAAAATGCACTTGCAACTTTTTTATAGGAAATATAATAACACGATGCATTATGTAATAACAATTCTAAAGCATAGTTTAATTGTTTGTTAATTGTATTTTATTTTACTTTAAAGTATTCATAAAAGCTAGGCCTATTATTGGTATCAGTGTATTAGCCTAGCAGCAGTACTTAGCAATTACTATCAGTACTCTATTCAAAGGTTGCATTAACAGAGAATATTCTATAAATTCCATGTTATTACATTTCCTAGAGAATTAAAAAGTTGCAAGTGCATTGCATATAATTCAATATAAGATCATAATATTTCATATAATTTTTCCAGATTTCTTGATGAAAACATGGAAGGGACAAAAGCCATCGAGTTCACGGAAAAGGAAAGAATTCCATCACAATTAGCGTCCGA